>NW_010191918.1:0-439 GCF_000695765.1 Mesitornis unicolor
TTTCTAGTAATATTTGTATGAGAAAATCTGGTAATTCCCTTTGAGTGTATGAGACCATCCCCGCGCACAGGGAAGAGCTCAACGTTACTAAAACCCTTCGATGGCCTCAAACCTCGATGCGTCAGAGCTGATGGAGAACGAATTTGCCATAATTACTCCTTTTAGCCCAGGATGTCCCACCTGAACACTTACCAAGGTGACTTCCCAATGTCTCATCAGAGTCACTTTTATGGTTCAAATGGAGATCGTGATCCTTCTAAAGTAAAATTGCCCAGCCTCGTGAGCTCGAAAGCCTTCATCCTGTGGTTGCTGTTTTGGTACCTCAGTCCCCCCATCAGCTGCAGAGTCTCGTTTTGGCCTCGTGGGACACCTCGTGGACAACTTTGCCATCACGAGCAACTTTTGTGGCAGCTCTTTTCACGCACAAGGAAGGAAAATC
>NW_010191919.1:0-11322 GCF_000695765.1 Mesitornis unicolor
AGTGCAGGACCCAGCACTTTGCCTTGTTGAACCTAAGTAAGTAATATTCACCTGTACATAACTTTTTGTATTTTGACATAACTGTGAGCTACATAATATGACAAAGTGAAACCACTTAGATATCTTTGGGAAAATTGACATTCTTTACTTCCTCTAAGTCAGTGGAAGTGTCTCAGTATTTCAGTAGCTTTATGAGACCGAAGTCTGAAAGACTGGTACAAAGAAAGAACATTATCTTGTTTCCCTTAGTTATAAATAAACATGATATCAAGATTGGATATCACCTGTAGATTTGGAGGCAGTAACTTGGAGATCTTTTGATCAAAAGAGAGAACTGTTTGCATATTGCTCAATGACAAAATTGTGTCAAATTACATAGTGAAGTAATTGCGTGAAATTCATTGGTTTGCATCTTGCTTTGAATTACATCTCTTCAGTTCAAATAGTGCAGTTATGGTGAATGAATAGAACCATACACTATTGAGTTAAACAATAACTTGACAAGGAAAACAAAAGCATTTGCCAAACTGCAAGACTGTTCTTCAGACAGCATTTGTGCATTCTAAGAATTGGTCGTTGTGCATCTGGTACTCTGAATGCTCTAAAAATGTTAATTTTTCTGTCAACATAGTGATTGAGTCTTCCAAAACGTTTCGTTATCTCTCATCAAAACATAGCTTAATTAAATATTTTATTTAAAGAGATTGCTTTATTTATACTTATTAATGTATACAAGTTACATATTTTTTTAAATGTTGTCTAACTATAAAATTAAGCCTACAGAATGGAGATTAGCAATATTATTTTCGTTTCCAGCTTTGTGTTTAATGTAAATTTAATTTTATTATGCTTCCTAAAGTCTGTTTTGAAATTATTATTAAGTTCTTGATTAATACAGCAGACTGGAACACTTCTTGCTTTTCAGATATGTAAACCACTGAAGTCCTCGTTTAGGTTTTCTGGTTCGGTTTGCTTTTTGTTCTTTTGTTTCTGTTGGTTTAGGTTTGATTTGTTGTTTTTCTTTTCTTGTTTGTTTGTTTTAAATTAACAGTAGCTAATTCAGCATTAATACTAAAAGACCAGAAGTGTTTAGAAGGAATATTACTGCCTTAATTCTACTAGCTGACAGCATTAAGCAATCTGAAAGAAATGTAAAATGCTTTAGGAATTTCATGCTGGTTACTGGAGATTCAGCAACCACATTAGATACATTGATGAAAAGGATGTGAAAAAGTAGACTTCTGTGATATTAAACAGATCTACTACCATAAACAACATATTGATGCTTTGATTTAGCATCACTAAAACTGAAATTACATAATACCGGCTTGTTCCTTTACTTAAATTTATTAGAGGAATTGCACTGATAGTTTTTCTTCTTCCTCTGTATTCATCTTTTCTTAGGGCAGCCTCCAGCGTGTTGAAGTTCGGATTACAATGTGACATTGGTTGTAAGTTGAAACTAGTACAGCGATGGGTCCTACAATGTTTCAATGGATGGTTGTACTTTGTTCTGTGCAATATGACCTATTTACTAACAGCTTGAGATGCCCATTTATTTAATGAGGTTATGTGAAGATGACAGACGCTCCTTAAATCCCCACTCAGTGGGTGAACTCCTTGTACACAACTGTTTTTACAAATAAAATAATTAATATAATTTATAAAGAAAATCAAATATCCAGTAAGAATAATGTACTGGAGTAAGCTCCTTGACCTGAACTAAATGTAACTGGTCATGCAAGATGCTTCTAAGACAGAGGATAATGAATTTAGGACCTAATCAGTAGATTATAATTTCAGTTTAACCACAGCAATTGAAAGGAAAAGCTGATATAAAAGACACCAACATAGATTCTACTGACATTTACATGTTGCAAAACATATTAATATTATATCTAGTAATACATTTGAGGGGAAAAAGAAGTGAATCTGTAAAATAATCTTTAAAAAAATTAGTCTGTAAAATAAGATATAAAAATTAAGGACAGTTAATGAAATTAATTTCTTTAAAGAAAACCTCCAAGCAGATTCTACAGCTTTCTCTCTCCCTCTTCGTACAACATTGATTTCATGAATATGAATATTTTGTTACAGATTTTCTTCTGCCAATGAAAAGCCACCAGGAAACACAAGAAAAATAGTAGCAGAGACTGTGCCTGCTGTTTTTCTACCAAAACAATGACTTCAAAAGTGTTCATCTATTTTATGTAAGAAGAAAATGTGGTCTGAAAACTGTCCTGTTTAATATCTTTGCCAATGACCTGGAGAAGGTGATGGCGTGCTTGCTCATAAAGTTTGCAAATCGAGCTCAGCCAATACATGCAAGGGCAGGGCTAACACCCAGAAGGACACAGACAGGTTGGAGGGATGGACCAACAGAAACACAATGATACCCAGGAAATTCCAGAAAGAGAGACAATCATGCAAAGAGGCTGTATGGGCTCTAGATTTCAACTCAGGGTAGCACTTCTGAACTCCTTCTGCAGTCCCTCTGCAAGCAGACGTCTGCTTGATTGAGTACTTTGAAACTTAAGAACAAGCCTCAAATGATGAATATTTAAAATCATGCACAGGGCACGCTTCACTTCTGAAGCTGTGAATTTGACTCTGCAAACACTTACATGCTGCAGATAATTGCATCCACTTGAATAATCAAAATATCAATTGGCATGAGTAACCAGTCCTTGCTACTTCCTCACTGCTTGGAAAGAGTTACTAGGGGTTTAGGAGTTAGGAGGCAGGGTTCTTTAAACAGCATAAGATCCATAGCCATGAAGGATGCACTTGCATCTTCAGGATCTTAAATCTTACGCTATATTTAGATAGCAGTTATAAAACTGAGCTCCTTTTTTTCTTCTCACTATAACTCTATTTGGTTTTCTTGTCTATTTTCCTCAAATAAAAATCCCTCTTCAGCTATAAATTTCTGGATACTCCAAGTTGAAAGAATGATATATCGACAGCAAATGCACAGTCTGAGTTGAACACAGATACCTTAAGAAGTTCATGTAATATTTTCAAAAAAATCTATTTTTTCATTAAAAATACAAACGTGGTGATTTCTACGAAAAAATATCCTTTTCCATAATTTGTGAGACTTACGTTGTGTCTTTTTTTTTCTTTTTAATTTTACAGCCATCTTTCATTCAGATCTTTCTTCAGTTACTTGATATGGAAATAGTTGAGTGTAATGTTTAGTATAGAAAAGCAGTATTTTTATTCATCCTTAATGCTGGACATTCTTAAATTTATGCTATGAGAAATGTAATTAGTAAAGCATTAAGTAAAGAGATGACCTATCACACAGCTCTAATATACAGCTCCTGAGAAGAGAATTGCCAATTACTTGAACTTGGTTAAAATTATAATTCTGGGGAAAACTAAAAGTACTTGTTAGTGCAGCACGGGTGGGGTTATTCTTAAAGAATTTTACAAATATTTGTTTGACCAGGTGCTAAAATATACTTTTCTGTTAAAAAAAAAATCCACAAATCACCACAACAACATCGCCAAGTCTTGGTCCAAAAATCTGTACTTTAATGTTGTTGATAATTTGATTTTCCACAAACTTTATTCATATTGCCAAGAAGAATCAAGCCTTAAGAAATGATAGCTAATAACTTTCCTACCTGTAGGTGAGATGAAAGAATAAAATAATAAAGAATGGACAAATAGCTGTTTAAAAACCTAAATTCAGATCCTGGAGTAGGGTTTTCTTTGTGGGTTTTCTGCTCTTTCTAGTAGCTTCTTTTGTTTTGCTTTATTATTATTATTTTTATTGCATTGCATTCTCTTTTTTATTGCCTAGTTTTCTATTTAGGAGCAAAATGTGTAAACATTACTCACAAGAACAGCCTTATTGAGATCAAGACAGGGATTAGTGATGCACATAATTACTTGTGTACAAGCATAGTATGATAGTATTCAATTAGAAAAATCACAGCAGTGAGCTATACTTTTGCAAGTTTTATAAAACAGCTGGTAGCTTCTTGTACAAGCGACATAGTAAATTAATTAAATCAATATTGCATAATTTCTCAAATGAAAACCGTTCTTTAGAGTGTATTTTAATGTCATTAGTTTATTTGCCTTTCAGAATGCATTTTTTATGCTTTTGTTCATCACCACTTGAGATGCTTTGGAATATGGAAGAAAAGAGAATGGTATCTGACTAAGAGAAAGCGCAGAAAGTTCTCTGTTTTTAACAAAAAGATAAATGAATATGTTGTTTCATTGTCTTGCTTTATAACTTAGGATGGATTAAGTTTTTTTAAAAATTATTAAATGGAACATAAGGCAGCTATTTATGAATAATTTGAATAAAATCAGTACAGGAATAGATCTTGTTGGGATTTGACTACAGGGAATCTTATTTTAAAGTTTTGTGTCTGCCACCCTCATTACTCCCTTCCTGACTAACAACAAATTCAGATTTATATGCTGATCTCTTGCTACCTCTGTTCCTCAGCATCTCAACACAAGCTGCGTGCCTCAGTTCTTCCAGGCCCTCTCAGCAAGGAATGATGCACATCTAAGTAGTGAGGCAAATTATCTGAATTGTTCTGCCTCTTCTGTTGATGGAAAAAACAGATTTTGCTTGAATCCCTTAAGCTCACTACTACAGAAAGTGGAGTTTCTCCACAGACAAAAAAGAAATTGAGAAATTGAGTGTTCAGAGCTGGAAACTTGGAAGCACTAACAAAGGGAGGACGCCTTTCCTGCTCTGGAGGAGGGGGTTGGACTAGATGATCTTTTGACGTCCCTTCCAACTCCGAATATTCTGTGATTCTGTGACTCCAGACCCATGGATAGCAAAAGAGCCCTCAGTTTGGGTGCGCACCATAAGATCATAGTTGCATTTTTGGCAGAAACAGAGGAGTGCAGGGGCTCAGCAGCGTGAAACGTGCGTGAGTAGCCACAGCACAATCACAGAATCACAGAATATGAGGAGTTGGAAGGAACGTCTAAAGCTCCCCCAGTGCAACCCCCCCACAGCAGGATCACCAGAGCAGTCACACAGGAACACGGCCAGGGGTTTGGGTGTCTCCAGACAAGGAGACTCCACAACCTCTCTGGGCAGCCTGGGCCATGCTCCAGAACCCTCACACTCACAAAGTTTGGCCTCATCTTCAGCTTGAACCTCCTGTGCTCCAGCTTGGGACCATTGCCCCTTGTCCTGGCATTGGCCATCCCAGAGCAGAGCCTGGCTCCTTCCTCCTGACACTGCCCTTTCCAAATTGATAACCATGAATGAGGGCACCCCTCAGTCTCCTCTGCTCCAAGCTCAAGAGCCCCAGCTCCCCCAGCCGCTCCTCATAAGCATAACAATGCTCTATAGGAATGCTGGCATTTACTTGAAGTGATATAGCTGCTAGATAAATGTTTACATTAAAGAGCATTAAGCTGCTTTTAGACAGTTTAGTCCTAAGTATGCTGTTACTATGCCTCAGAAGCGAACTATCAGCACAAATATGCGTAGACTCAAATGTACACTGACTTTCACAAATAAAATTGATGGTCTTGTGCTTTATTTTACTTGCTGCTTCTGCTGTGAGGTAAATGTGATGGCTTCTGTCTGCTTGGGAAAACAAAATCACACCAGAAGGCAGTGATATCAGTTGTCAGGTAAATATGTATCAAAGCAGCAGAAGCCAGGAAAGCTCAGGCTGATACTTTCAACCTGGTGGTTTAGTTCAGTTTCTCACACTGCAAAGCATTTTTAAAAAGTCACTCAGAAAATGTCTCGAAAGGAATATCAATCATCTTTCTCTCCAATACTATTCTTTTATAGCATTAATTAATCCCTCTTGGATTATTTTTAAAACAATTACATGGAACATAATTCAATCTTTTTATGGTGACTTTGCAAAAAAATCTCTATAGGTTCATGCAGAAGTTTCATGTATCACTGATGTTCTATTTTACTATTTTATTCAAATTTCTTTCCAAGAAATCTAAATTAAATGCCTTATAGACATTTAAGTATTCTTTGTATATAGTATGACTTGTTACAAAATTGTCTGGTTTGATTTGTGAATTGTTTTGTTATTTCAAATTCTGCAGTTCTGAACAAGATTAATAGGACTGTGGTAGGTTGATCTTGGTTGGTTGCCAGACCCGATCCCCTCTCCTCTCTCACTCCTCCTCAACAGGACAGAGAGAAAGCAGGATGAAAAAACTCGTGGGTCAAGACAAAAACAGGGAGATCACTTACGCATTACAATCATGAGCAAAAAATTCTCAGCTTGGGGAAATTAATTTAATTTATTAAAAATTAAAAGTAGAGTAAGATTTCACTAACATTTCGTTACTACATTTGAAGTGAACAACAAAAAAGGAAATAGTTATATTTTCTTCTTATAACATCCAATAACAATGTGATGTAGAGAGAAGATTTTTCGCAATTAAGTGTATTTGGAAATATTCACTAAACCTGTGCATTCTGGATTATTTCATATATCACACATGCAATTCTACACTGAACCACTTTTACTGTATCACACACAAATATATGCAATTTTGTCAGTATATTTTCAGAAAATAAAACTCAGGAAACTCATAAATATTTATAATCTGAAAAGCAATGGATATAGTATTTTGGAATATGTGAGGTTAGAGTTCACTAGCTGAATAAATTAAGGGAGGAGCTTCCTTACCAGAGAGTTGGTATATTCTCATGATGAAAAGGGAATTCCACTGTTGCCATTTTCAGTCTTCTAAGGAAAACTTTAGCAGTGCCAAAGGAACTTATGACATGAGGATCTAGGAAATTCTTGATAACTGGGCAATACATAGATAATAATGAGCAGGCTACCAGTACCCCTTATCCAGTGACCTGCTCACCCTCCTGCTACCTGCAAAATCTGAAGGTAAATCAATGGCCAGTCCAAAATCTTCACCCAGGAAGTGTGAATTTCTTGATGACATCATGTTCTTCCTTGCCTTTGAGGTCTCCTGAGAGTATTTATGAATTTGATGCAATCGCATACTGATAGGATCTGGGTATTCATAAGGGTGGAAAGCCCTAACTGTCAGTCTAGCTGTTTAAAATGCTTATGGAACCTATAGAAGGGAAATTAAACTTATCTAATAATGTTTCAGGAACCATGTTTACAGCTTTCAGCCACCTTACTGTCTCAGTCATGTGTGCCACTGAGTCTTGGACCAGGAGACTAAAGTGCTATGCCAGCCATCATCACGCTTCACTCAAATTAACAACCCTATTCCTCAGCTTCCTGAATTAGCTTAAGCTTAATGGAGCTGTACTACTTCCACTCCCCAAGCTGGTTCAACTGTAGGCAATGCAAGCTGCTACCTCTGCACAATGCTGACGTCCTCTAAAAACTCAAGAGCAAAAGTTCCACTGAAAATCACTGGGGCATTCATCAAAAATAATTTAGACCTTTTAAAATTCCAACTTTAATGTCTGTTTTCCTTTTGTTCAAGATGAGTGTAAGAAGCTTCTGGCCTATCTGTACTTACCTGCAATGTGTAGACAAGACAATTGTGCCACATTTTGTGTAGAAAAATTTCAGCAGCGTCAGTAAAATTCAACACGTAAAACGAAGAAAAGATTTTTCTTTGTGAGCATTTTAGGCCACAAGAGAAATAAGATTGATCACTGACGTGCATCAAACCACTAAAATGGAAAATATTTGCACTCCATTTCATTGCCGAGACAAGAGTTGTCACTCTCCTGCAATCAGTAGTACTGTATCTTTCTTCAACAAACAGCGAACCTGAGCTAGAGATTAATTGTGTGTCAATTTTTTATTTCAGTATATTTTTTTTCTTTTGCAGTTTTGTTTTGTGGTTTGTTTTTTTTTTTTTTCCCGAAAATAAATTTAGAATAATTTTTACAGACTTGAATTTCATCATTTAATGCAAGTACTAATACATTATTTCACAGTGAATTCTAATTCTGCTTTCACGTTATCAACTTGATAATTCATTTGTCTGATAGGGATTTCTGGATGAAAATCTCCTTCTAAACCTGTTCTTTGTGTTACAAAACGTCTGTGTGGTTTACTTAAATGCTACAGTCAAAAATGTAGTTTAAAACCCATTTTATCACATTATTATTTGAAATCCACAACACTGTTTTATTTGAAATAAACTTAGTCAACATTTATCTGACATTTGCAATGAAGTAATATTTTCCCACACTAAAAAAAGCTTAGGTGTAAGTCTTTCTAATTTGCTCATGCAGTTTATCACCCAAGAAAAAGTCAATATTCTATGTATGTATAGAATAAAAAAAAATATATTCATACTACTTTGGATAAACCAGAAATATGTTTAATACATAGCTGATAATATATAAAGTTATAAAGGCTACTAGTTTATACTGAAATAATGAAACTCACTGTTTGTTGGGAGTGCCACATTCTGAGCACAGACTAAGATTGCAGAATACAGAGACAGAGTAACATATATATGTTATATATATATATATAAATTACAGAGTAACACGGTCTCCTTTTCTTTTAAGGGCATTACCTCTCCTCTCCTTTTTACCTTTAAATTCTGTCCACAACCAATTTTACGAAAGAATTCCTAGAAGATACACGGCAAAATCCAACGTTCATATTGAATTAGGGTCTGTTTAAGCTACCTCTTGGCCAAAATCATTCTTTATTGACAGAGTGGAAAAACTACTCTCTCAAACTTGACCATTAAGGCTCAGGATGGATTAGTAGCAATTTCTTTTCCAGTAGCATTTTTGTGCTCTGAAATAAGATCCTGCCTTTCCTCAAGGTACAATGGCCAATAAGATATGATCATTTTATATGGTTTGGTAGTGAGTTGAGAATAACAGAATGGTCATATGTAGAGTACTGTAGCTGCAAGTGATTTAATGTTGAAATTAATTTAGGCTTGAGATACCCTTTTGTTTTTCTGGAAAATAGGTGGCAATCTTTCTATTATGAGAAAATTGCTATAGTCTTTTTTTTTGAAAGACAAAACATAATGAAATACTTCTGGAGCTAGGCATGACTGTATGTTCTGGAGGACTTAAAAATTGCAAACTGTGTAACATCTTCGTTTTGGACAACAGATCTATGAAATTCTACAACTCGAATATTAAAATAAGTATACGTCTTATAAAGCTGATATTTCTGATATTTTACTTAAACATTGTTCAGATAATCAAACAATCTAGTGCAACCAGAGCTTTAACCACAAAAGAATGCCTCAGCTTTGACAACTAAATTCAAACTGTAGAAACAACCACAGCTTAGTCCTTACCTATTCCAGAAAGCTCCTGAGACAAACAGATTTCTTTTTTCTAGTGTTAAACTTCCCCCATACCAAAACTTTGTATCTTGATATGCTACAAAGACTTCAGTCTTTACAACATTAGGCAGTCCATGGTCTAGTTTATATTTAAACTTTGCCAACATAGACAAAATAGGTATGATGTTCCCTTTAAATGATATCTCACTATATGTAACTAAGTCAGGATACGATTAATTTAACTATATTAAACATAGTTCAGACCAAAGTTTAATTTTCTCCAGTGCCTGAAGAGATTGGAGCCCTTATCTATCATCTGAGTATGACAGCATCCTGTCTCTCAAACACCGTAGATTATAGTTGAATATAATTTCTAGAGACTCCACGCCTTTGAAAATGTTGTAGTCTAGGGAAAAGGAATTTTTTTAGAGAGTGCTTTTAGGTGCCAGCAAGGTGTATTCTGGGAACCAAGTCTGTGCTGTGAGCCTCTCAACATCTCTGAGTAAAATGTGTTTAAGTGGTTACTTTAAAATGTTAATTCTAATTAGTTAATGAAAAGTAATTAAAACATACCTCTAGGTGTCATATTTACTAGAGGATGGTTTGTTTGGATCCCTTGGTGGCTGTTTCTTTTCAATCCCATACTCATTTCCAGACAGAGATGCCCTAGCAGGCATTGTACTAGAAATATATTTAAAGCAGGGAAGTAAATTTTCTCTCTGAGGTCAAATGTTGAAGGGATGTGTGCTCTGAGTATCGATACCAATCTCTTGTGTTTTTATTATTTGAAAAGATATCAGGAAGTCTGCAAAAAGATGACATTCTGCTGCACTGAGTACTATATAAAAATATCAATTTACAATGAAAAGGAGAGAATTTGAATTTCTAGGAGAAGTAGCAGAATCTTGTATACGCAATTCTTTTAAAGTTTGCAGTCCTTACTATTTAGATTGGAAAATTTTATTTTCTTTACCTTTTAGTTGATATCACCAACAAGCATGGATATTTAAAGTGACAGTTTGATCTCCAGTTTGATGTTTGAGTTATATTTTCTACTCTAAAACATAAAGGGTTTAATTCAACGGGAAGCAATGGAGATTTTAAATATCATGTAAACAGTCTTTTCAGAGAGTTTTGAATAGTGTCCAGAGTAACCAGAAATGAAACTCTCTGCATTTAAATAATTCAGCATGGAGCTGAAAGTGGAACTAACATAGGAAAACTTCTATTACTTACTGACATTTAAAGCACACTGACTTCTCTCCCTAGAATGAGTCATTGACAGTGAACTCAGTGAAATACGGAAGAAAAGCACAAGGTGTTTTATTTGTTTTGGGGTTTTTTTTTAGATCTGTTATACATATTAATTATAAATTAGAGACACAGATCTAAACTGAAGGGTATGAATGTTTTAAAAGTTACAAATAATTGAAAAAGCGGGAAGTCCTTTAGGACTTCATCTGTCTTTAAAAAGCCTGTTTCTCATTTGATTTTGGAATGCTGAATTCTTGGACTCATGGGAATGTTCTTTAAAATGCAGGCTTGTGACTCCTATGTTCAGAGCTGACTGACAAGATCTAATCTTTGTGGGCTGTTATTAAGAGAAAAAATTTAATTATGGGTTTAAAAATAAATTGGGGAATTTATCTGAAATAACATTGGAAAGCAAAATCTCAGCTACCAAGAATTTGCTGGGTTTATTATTAATAAATTCCTTTCCTAGCCGTATTTTTCAACTACAGTTCAAGAACATAGTTGAATCTAATGTTTTTATGGTAAAATTTCCTCCCCAAATTAATTTACAAATTCTATTTCTCTCCTTACTTGTTCATCTAACCACAAGCTGATGCACATGCCTGAAAAGATGCAGGTTTTCATATGAGAAATCAAGCTATGGGATAAAGAAATGTAGAAATTACTTAAGTGGAAAAGGTATCTGCTTGACAGTTCAATGTATATCGAAGGTCCTGATTCTGCAACAACTTTTATGCATATATCAGCAATTTCTGCACAACACTGGGTTATAGTTAATCAGATTGTATATAAGCAAGTTTGCCTATCACAGAATCACAGAATCACAGA
>NW_010191920.1:0-2514 GCF_000695765.1 Mesitornis unicolor
GAGTGGCAGTTGCCCAGCTCGGGGGATGCCGGCTGCGGCGTCGAGGGGTTCCCCAGCTGGGGGGTCGTCCGTCCGTCCGTCGATCTGTAAGACCTGAGATGGGAACAGCTTTTCAGGGCTTGGTTTCAGTCCCGGGGCGCTCGCTGGTGCCACCCTGCGATCCCGGCCACTGCGCCCTCCATGGGAGCAGCCGAGTGATGGGGGAAGCCACAGCCCGGAGGTGAACTCATTCAGGCTCATATCTGCCCTAGAGCTCTGTGCCCCACACATCCCCTACGCCGCCAGCGCCGCAGAGACACCTCGATGAGAAGCCGCTCTGCGAGATCAGACCCTCAACACCGGCTCCCCAAGCGCTTCCCCGTGACGCCAGGCGGCTCAAGAACCCAGCGCAGTGAATCAGAAATGCTGACAACACAGCGAGTTCAAGCCGGGCGTGGGAGGAGCCCTGCAAAACCCCTGAACTTCAGAGACTAAACCGAAATCCAGAAACTCTGAGCACCTACACAGATTCCCAGATAAAAGACCCGCGGGCTGCGAGCAGAGAAACCCGACTGGAGCCCCCACATCTGTGAGCAACTTCTCAAGACAAACTGCAACAGCAAGAGGCAACCGGGGGCTGCCAAGGATCAGCTCCCACAATCTCCCTTGGCCACGAAGTTCAGCAGCACACACAGCCCCAGCCCCAGCCCCAGCAGAGCAATAAACCTGCTCGGCCTGCGGCAAACCAGAGCGCGGTGCTGAGTGAAGATGCAATGTAAAAGCTGCTAAAAAAACCAAACCAACCTGTTACATGCACAAGGCAGGAAGGCCACGAGATGCTCAGCAGATCTGCTGCAGCAGGTCACAAAGAGGATGATACTGAAGAGAAACTGGGTGAGTTTACCCCAGTTTTTACTGGTTATGGCCTGGTCCCGGTGCTCCACAGGCGAGGAGCAAGGCCCTGGTACAGAACCACAGCAGTGAGGAGTTATGGGCCCCGAGGGCTCCAACCGCTCCTGAAGGACCCAAGTGGCCCATGCTGGGAGCTGAGGGTCTGGCACGGACCCTGCTGAGGAGCAGCTTGGGGCACAGACACAGCAAACCCCGTCCTGGGCTGTGCTGAAGGCGCCCAGCAGAGCAGGGACGTGGACAGCCCCCGCTGGGGAGCTGCACTGGGAACACTGGGCCCAGAATTCTCCATCCCTGGGAGCCAGGCAAAGCCATGGCCACCCTGGGCTGCTGCTGGGGGCTGGACCAGAGACTTCGGGAGGTCCTTTCCCACCTGCACTCCTAAACCTATGAAGTTTGAGTTCACCCCAATGACCACACCAGGTCTCAACACAGCATCTCCCACCAACGGCCTCACAGGGGCTCCTGAGTGAACCAAAGCTGTGGGAAGTGCTGTCAGGCGTCAGGAACTGCCTGAAGAAGTCCACACACCAACACCACCACATCCCACGCTCCACAGCGCCGGGAAATGCAGCTGCAGCACCAAGGAAACCTGACAAACGCCACCTCTGCACCCGCAGCAGCTCCTGCAGAAACAACCTCACACGATCGCAGCGCGACGGGGCCGAACCCAAACCACAACCGGACCCAGACGCCCGGGTGCAGCTCTGAGCGCAGTCCTGTTCAGCAAACGTTTCTGCCCACGTGTGGGGCGCTTCAAAACCTCAAAGCCTCAGAAATTAAATGGTGAAGAGCGAATGTTTCTCTACGCAGGTTCACGATGAGATCAAAGCTGGGAGCTGTCACAGCTTTAGACACCGACTCACACAAAGATGCTGTGGAAAGGGCGTCAAGAGGAACCTGAGCACACGCGTGGAAAGGGAGGAAGTGGCGCTGCTAAAGCCATCGAGCAGAGATGCCATGGACAGTGGTGCTCAGAACGAGTCCTGCTCCTGCTCCTCCCTGCAGGACGCCCCCGCTCAGCCCTGGTTGTGCTCTGGAGGCCCGAGCTGGCCCCAGCCTCCCCTTCCAGAGGGGTGGAAGGGCTCCAGGAGCAGAATCCAAGCCGATGGTGCAGGAGTTGGCTGTTCACAGCTTAACCAGTCAGAGTCCTTCACCTCAGCAAGACCCCTCAGTCCTAAAGAGCTCCTCAAGCTGCTCTTGTGGATGGATCACACCTTCCAGTACCACCACCAACTTCTAACCATGTTTATGGATCATCCCACCCAACAAAGCCTCCACGAGCACCTCCCAGGAGCATCACACAGAATCACAGAACGTCAGGAGTTGGAAGGGCCCTGGAAAGCTCCCCCAGTGCAACCCCTGCCAGAGCAGGATCACCAGAGCAGTCACACAGGAACACGGCCAGGGCTTTGGGTGTCTGCAGACAAGGAGACTCCACAACCTCTCTGGGCAGCCTGGGCCATGCTCTGCACCCTCACACTGACAAAGTTTGGCCTCATCTTCAGCTTGAACCTCCTGTGCTCCAGCTTGGGACCATTGCCCCTTGTCCTGGCATTGGCCATCCCAGAGCAGAGCCTGGCTCCTTCCTCCTGACACTGCCCTTTCCCAATGGATCCCCAGGAA
>NW_010191920.1:2726-25049 GCF_000695765.1 Mesitornis unicolor
ACCACCCCTTCTCATCCAGCCCAGGATGGTGTTGGCCTTCTTGGCTCAAGGGCACATTGCTGGCTCAGCCCAAACACCCTGGCCAAGAGGAACCCCCCTTGGCACCCCAGTGCTGCTGGGACAGCCCCTGCTGGCACCAAGGACCTGCCCCCCAGCCGTACCTGCTGCCCCGCCGCTGCGGGGGGACGCTGGTGCTCCAGAGCCACCGGGCCCGCTCCATCTCCTCACATTTGCCGTGCCGAGCGGTGAAGGCCGAATCAGACAAGTCCTCGATCTGCAAAGGGAAGGGGGAAGGGGTTTGGTCAGAGCTTTCTCATATTCAACACACATCCAAGTGTGGTTTTCCCAGCATTAGCTACAGCATGAGTTTCAATTAATGCTTGTGTCTGAAAGAAGGCTGATGCCACCAGTGAGCGCGAGAGCACTGCACTGAACTGCGTCTGCATTGCTTGGGAAGAGGCTGAAAACTAAAAGCCAAAGGAAAAACCACTTGATTTCCACTGAAAGCGCTCACACAGGCTTCAGGAAATACCACCCTTATCAGTCCAGCTGAAATAATAACTGAGTGGTGTGACTGGGCAGGATTTATGAGACTGTGCCGTAAAAAGGCTCCTGGCAGCAATCAGCCGCCAGCTTCAGCTGTGCCCGGCCATTTAACCCAACCTGTGCCCCATCACACCCCTCCTCAAAGGGACCCCACACCAGGCTGCTTTCTGCAAGGCCAACAGTGCCGTTTTGCTCTGACAAAGGAAGACACTCCACACCCTCCTGCATCCCAACCCATCCAGCATCCTCCATGGACGCTGCTCAGCTGCTGCCAACCCCAGCCCACATCAGCTCGGGAATAAAACCCCCCTTACCTCCTCGTTGTCTTCATCAGGGGTCGCCTTCAGAGCGCCGACGTCCACCTCACGCCAGCTGCAACACAGCACACGGGGTGGTCACCCACAGGGCACGGGACCTGCACACCCTGACGCTGACTTGTGGCCACATCTGCCTACCAAAAATCCCTCTACCAATGGTTTCTCCCCTTCCCTCTTAGCCTGCTCCATTGTGCTGGTTGGACTTGATGATCTCAAAGGTCTTTCCCAACCAAAACCGCTCTATGATTTTGGGTGTATCTTTCTGCAGGGGCAGCGGGCGCAGGCAGGAGACGTCCCCCACATTGGGAGGGTCAGGAACGGCCACCAGTGCCCTCCCATGCAGCCCTTCCCTCCTGCTGCCCTGCCCAGGGCAGAGGAAGCAGAGCAGATGCTGCAGCGTTTCCTCCTCTTCCTCCTCTCAGCAAAAGGCTCTGCTCTGAGCAGGGAAAAGCACACGGGACCAGGAGGAGGAAAGAGGGAAGTGGGGAAAGAGACCTGGAAAACTGGGAGGGAAAAGGACTGGGAACCGGGTGGTTTGGATGAAGAAGGTGCAGGAAGTTGGCGTTTGAGGCTGCACCTCAAATCCTGGGGTCAGTTTTGGGTTCCTGACTCCCAGAAGGACATTGAGGGGCTGGAGCATGGGCAGAGAAGGGGAACGGAGCTGGGGAGGGGTCTGGAGCAGCCGAATGCTGGGGAGCAATGAGGGAGCTGGGGGTTCAACTGGAGAAGAGGTGCTGAGGGGAGACCTCATCCCCTCTGCAGCTCCTGAAAGGAGGGGGTAGCGAGGGGGGTCGGGCTCTGCTCCCCATTACAAGCGATGGGATGAGAAGAAATGGCCTCAAGTTGTGGCAGGGGAGGGTGAGGTTGGATCTGAAGGGAAATTTCTTCCCCAAAGGGTGATCAGGGCCTGGAAGGGGCTGCCCAGGGCAGTGGGGGAGTCCCCATCCCTGGAGGGGTTTCAAAGATGAGGTGCTGAGGGCCATGGTTTGGTGGTGGAGGTGGCAGGGCTGGATAACAGTTGGACTCCATGACCTTAAAGGCCTTTTCCGACCCAAGTGATTCCATGATTCTGATTCCTGCCACCCCCAGGCCTGGGGGGCTCCTCCTGGCCATGACCCCAGCAGTGCCCCTCCTGCCCTGCAGCGCTGACCCAGCCCAGGCACCCACTGCACAGCCTGGAGAAGGGAACCCAGAGCTGGGAAATCAGCACTCAATGCACTCAGCAGCTTCGCAGCAGGACAGAGGAAAACCAGGATGACTTCACATGGCAGAAAAGACCTGACCAGGGCGGCTGGCTTCCATGCACAACTCAGACAACACATTCCCTACCTCACCAAATCTCCATCAATGGTATGATCACAAGTTTTCCAAACTTCCTCCTACTTTCAAGGAAGACAAAGTCCCTTTCCTCACCAGCATGAGCAGCCACTGGGAGCAAAGCCCCAGGCCAGGCTGGGCTCCTGACAGGACGTTTTTGCACAGCAAAATGGGACGTGACAACCCCAGCAGAGCCGGGGACCAGGCACGTACCTGGGCGTGAGGATCTCCTTGTACTGCAGCTTCTCCACTCGGGTCGTCGCAGCAACGGACATCGGGATGACGATGTTGTTAATATCGAACGAGCTCTCGCCTCTCCTCCTCCTTGGCTGCTGCAACACAGGGACAAGAACAACGTGAGAAATGGCTGGGGGTTTGCTCATGCACAAGAAGTGGATCAGGAGATGGATCCAGGTAAGGAACTGACCCAGCAAAATGAGAAGTTTCCCATATAATCCAATTCCCAGTGTAAAGAAGGCAGGGAGAACATGACAAAAAGGGAACCACCAGCCTGTTTGGAAACCGCTTCCCTGCCCGTGGCCCCACAGGCTACACCGTGACAGGGAGGGACGTGAAGCAGCCAGACAGGAGTTCACCTCAGGTTTTGACAGTGGTGCTAAGAGCCTCCATCTGTATCACACTTCTGACTGGAATCGATTTTTCTCAGACAGAAACAGGCTCCACACTCATCTATTTAAACCTGGTTGAACGCTGGGTGCTCCTACCATCTGTTTACCCAAAAACCTCCCCCAAACCTGTGACAGCAGCACTGCTGGTACAGGGACACAAATCCTCATGGACACACAAACAGCCCCGCTGTCCTAACGGCATCACCCACAATTTACCATGTTCTCTGTCTCTGATCCTTGTGTCGTGCAGTGTAAAAACACAGGAGAACCCGAGGACCAGGGCCCTGCCCGTCAGAGCCAGGGTGCGTGTGGAGCTTGTGAGGACACACAGGATTGGTGACTGTTGCCATAGCAGCGAGAACCAGAGAACCACAGAACAGTGGGGCTGGGAGATCACCCAGGGCAGGGTCACCCAGAGATCACCCAGGAACACGGCCAGGGCTTTGGGTGTCTCCACACAAGGAGACTCCACAACCTCTCTGGGCAGCCTGGGCCATGCTCCATAACCCTCACACTCACAAACTTTGGCCTCATCTTCAGCTTGAACCTCCTGTGCTCCAGCTTGGGACCATTGCCCCTTGTCCTGGCATTGGCCATCCCAGAGCAGAGCCTGGCTCCTTCCTCCTGACACTGCCCTTTCCCAATGGATCCCCAGGAATGAGGGCACCCCTCAGTCTCCTCTGCTCCAAGCTCAAGAGCCCCAGCTCCCTCAGCCGCTCCTCAGCAGGAGATGCTCCACTCCCTCCAGCATCACTTTGTGGCCCTGCTGGACTCTTTCAAGCAGTTCCTGTCCTTGACCTGAGGGCCCACAACTGGACACAATGTTCCAAATGTGGTCTCACCAGGGCAATGATGCCTGAATGAGTCGAAAGCTGAGTGCTTGTGGTGGAGCTGAGCTCAGGAACCCCTCCTGAAAGGCACCAGGTACTTACGGCCGCGCTGGCGGTGCCCTGCGAGCTCGCGCTGGCGGGAGCAGAGCCCTCCGAGGAGGTGGACAGTTGCCGCGCGATGGGGCTGTGAGGTGTTGGGGTCGCAGCTGCCGACAAGTAGCTCGGGCCACCGACATCCGTGTGATGTTTCAACACTGCACAAGGAGGGCGGGGGGAGAAAATGAAGAGTGACATTAGCAAAAAAAACCCAAACCCTCAAAGGCCATCGGCGGTGGACAGGAAAGGACCACGTGCACCAGGAAACAGCCAGTGCCGAGGAGGACTTTGCAGGAAAGAGAAGCACCTTCCGACGGCGGCCGGCAGCTCGGGAGGCCCTGGGGAAGAAGCGGTTAGAGCACACGATGCGGTGGCGACCGGGCCCACAAGCAGCGCGTTCCCCCTCCTCTGAGGCCGAAGGAGGGGCAGAGAGGCTGAATATGCAGCAAAGCCCAAGCTCCCCCCGAGAGGCCTGGCGCTGGGAGCCTACCTTCACTCCTCTCAGACGCGCAGTCTCGCAATCGCTTTTTGTCATGGGCGGGAGGCTGGACAAGCGAGCGCTCTGGCGCTCTCTCGGCCTTGGACACGGCCGTAAAATCGTCTAAAGGCGGCCTGTGTGCCTTGTCTGGTTGGATTTTTTGATGTGAGCGCTCTGAGGAGGGGAACAGAGAAAGAGCTATGAAACGCCTGTTTTCACCTCTCTTTCTGCTGGCGCAGGAGACTCGGGCAGAGTTGACCAGCTCCACAAATCCAGACAGGTCGGGGTCGGGGCGCTGCAGAGCTGTGCTCGCAGCAGGAGGAGCTGCAGCTCTGCCCGTGCCAGCCCGAGCACAGCCTTGAATGGATCAAGAGGTCCCTACGAACCGAGACCAGCCTGAGCTCCACAACCTGCACACGCTTCACCTTCAGCCTCATCCATCCCCAAGAGCTGCATGTGAAGGGTATCCTCCTCCTCCTCCTCCTCCTCCTCCTCTCAGATCGCACGGCTGTTGGGTATAAAACCCCAGTTTTTGGACACAGGAAGGACACTTACTGGCTGCGGTGAAGAAGGAGTTCACCAGCTTGTGGCGGTCCTTGCGAGCAGGGTCAGACAGGCTGCTGGTGGGCAGGGGGGCTCTGTGCTTGAGCGAGAGCTTTTTGGGAGGTTTGATTTTCTCGTAGGGTTTGTTCTGCCACTGAGATTTCAACATGCTCTGGAAGTGCAGGCTCGTCGGCACATCTGCAGGGGGATACAGAACACAGCAAGTGAATTTACATCACACACCAAAATCCTCTCCCGGTCCCCCAAAAAGAACAGCCCTCAACAACCATATGGACACTGGCTGTAAATCCCAGGCTTGCCTACACGCTCCTCACGTTCAGGGAGGAACCCAAGGTTTCTGCTCGGAAGCTCTTTGGGAAAAGGACATTCCCAGCCCATTCACAGTCCGAGCACATCCTGGCAGGAGAATGAAGCCTTTGCCAGAAAACCCACATGTCTTTACCACTGAAGGTATCTCAGGTACTGCCACGCTCAGTTCTGCTGTCTCAGACCCGACTTCCAACAACCTGAGGTACCTCAGCACATCAAATCTATAGAGGTACGGGCTGCAAGAGAGAAATCCAGCCTAAATCCTTCATTTCGGGTCAAGCTGAAAGCCAAGCAAGCACTGTACGATGTCAATGTGGCTGATGTGGCACCTCAGCCCTCCAGCAAAAGCTGTGTGAGTGCACCTAAGCAGCTCCAAATGCAGAAGAGCTGGGAGCTCCCCAGGAGCAGTCAAAATCATGGGTAATTACCTGGGTAACTGCTGTATTTCGAGCCTGAATCCTGTGCCCTGATCATGGTAATCCAGAGTACCTGTCCCTGTTTAATCCTGGTTCCTGTCCCTGTTTGATCCTGTGTCACAACCAGCACCAGTACATTGCACCGCTGTGAAATTCAGCACACGCTGCTTTCGTTCCTCAAGCTTGGCTTCTCCCAAATCCCACACCAACATGTACTCCTGACCTTAGCCAAAAACCAGGCCACTAATGAGATTATTCAGTGTATTTCTTGTGCAGATAGGCTATGGTAGACTATAAAAACCATTAATGGAGTAGCAAACTACTCCAGCTGCAGGAATCCCACGGATAAACCCTCCTTTCATACTCAGAGCTTCACACTTCAGAGGTGATCACCAAAAACTGCGAATTCTCCTCCAAGACCCAGCGCTCTCATACACCTGAGGGCCAAAATCCTCGTTCAGATAAGCATTAAAACCTTCAGGGTTAACAGGAGAGGCATGAATTTACCTTCCCTAAATAAGATCATTATACCCCAGCATTCGTGGTGGGATGTGCCACCCACCTGCTCTCCTCCTCCAGTATGGACCAGTAGCCTGGTACAAGCAGGACACGCAGCCCAGTGCAGGCTCACGCTGCTACAACCACGAGTTAAAAGCACTGATGAGCATCTGTGGTGTAAACGTCCTTCCCCCAGGTCTCTCAAGCTCACATGGTGTTGTCACAGGGACTCTGAAGCCACCCTGAGCTGGGATGAATCCCTCCATAATTTCCCCACCAGGCCCAGGGACTGGAAAGCCCCAGCAGATCCCAGGGGCTGTTGTTAACAGGGGGGGACTTCACCCACAGAAACAGGTCAGGAAAGCAGCATTTCAAGTCCCCCGATGGTGAAAGCTCTGGTTGGGCCCCATGTTTGCTAAGGAAGGGCCATCAGTGCCATGGCAGCAATTCAGCCACTGCCGCTGGTTTGTGGAGATGCGTCCCCAAAAAGAGAGAGGGGCCAAGCCAGGACCTTGCCAGCGAACGTCACTGCGCTGAAGTGGTCTGACTTTGGGAAAACGCTCTCTTCTCTGGCAATTTTTTGCTGAATCCTGAAAATTCCTCCCACCCCAGCAGCCCACGCGTCTGTGGAAGGAGGGGAAAAACGCACGGCACAACGTTGTCAGCAGAAAAGGAGTTATTTGCTGATTTGCCAGTGCCCTGCTCTCTGCACTGGTTGCACCGGAGTCGGTGACACCGTTATTCCTCCTCCTCCTCCTCCTCCTCCTCCTGCTCCTGCTCGGTGCAGCCCTCCCGGGGACCGGCAGATGGCAACCGCACGGAGCCCGAGCGCCCCGGCTCTCCTCCTCCCCACCAGGGTTATTACATCATCCGAAAATTCCCAGCGAGAAATCGCATCAAGCAGAAGAAAAAACAACAGAAAAGAAAACCAAAAAAAAAAACCAACCTGAAAGGAAGGGGACAAAGCGCTCACCAAGCACAAATGCAACGGGTTAAAAGCCGCGATGCCCGCGCCAGAAAATTAAATGATCTTTTCTCCTCCCGCTGCGCTGAGCAGTTTTGCCCTTGGCAAACGGCGCTGGAGATCCCCGGCTGCCAGAGCAAGGAGAGAGCAGCTCAAAGTGGAAGCCAGCACACGCTCACGGCTCCATCCAACAGCACCAGCAGTCCTACCCGAGCCCCTGCCCACCCACACAGCCTGGTGGCTTCCAAAAACCATTCTGGAGCTCCCCAAAACAACCCCGGTGGCACCAACAGCAACCTGGAGTCAGGCTCATAGGTGGGAGACCCCTCAACATCCCCTCCTGAACGTGCTGCCTGGTTTATGTTCGGGTACAAAAGCATCTCCGTCCTCAAAGAGCAACCCTAGCAAAGCGACTTTAGCGAATAATCAAAGTTTACCTAAAGGAGGAGGCAGGGAATGGGTGTTTCTGTAGAGGAATTTAAAACTGTACAGTGTAATGCTTAAAAAACACAGGTTTTAATCTCACGCAGCCAGAACAGACCTTTTACCACATGAACTGGCTGCAGGTGACCCTAAGGAAATGGGAAGCGGACATGGGATGGGGGAATTTGCCTGCTGCCCATGTCCACAAGGGGTTTTCTCCCCACGTCCTAGGATATTACATTTAATACATTTAACACAGACGATTACAGGTGCTGGGGAATCAGGAAATGAAGTTCTGGTTCAGGAGCTGAGTGCATCAAGCTCCTTCAGCATGCCCCAGCAGAGATGTGTCTGATGGGGGGGAATTAGTTTTTAAAAATAGCACCAATTTACTATTTTAGTCTGGTTTAAATATAGTGCTAATGAAAGATGCCTGATTAATTGTTCCTAGACACTCCGTGCACTTTCTACTGTTGCACAAAGTCTGTGCAAAGCTGGAATTTTCACCCAAAACCACACATGGGGACCAACCACTTCACATCCTCACAAGAAGAGGGGTTACACACCTTTCTCCCAGCATGACCAGGGGTGTTTTACACCTCAAGCAGTGATAATTTTTGGTCAAAGAACAGGCTTGCATTAAATTTGGCAGCTCAGGCAGCAAAAGACTCTGGAAACTCCTTCTTTTCCCTTGGGAAAAGTCCCTCCACATCTGTGAATACCCCCGTCAGGGCTGGTTAGGTATTCCTCTTAGTGATGATTAACCCTGATACCGTAACACAGGGAAACGAGTGCCTTAATGGGAACATCCCTCCTTACTGCCCCCTCTGAACCGTGGAAGATCATTTACAGCTCCTTACAAGGTCAAAACCATTTCCTGTGACTTAAACCCATCCACAGATCATTTCATGCAGGTGAATAAACTCTGTGGGAGCAAAGATTTCTTGAGTGGTTTCTAACAGCACAGACCCAGGTCCCAGTGCAGACTCCTGGGCACGGTTTCTCCACGTTCCCATCACCAACAAGTTCACAGACCTCAGGTACAACGCTTTCCACTCCAGTAAATGCTTTGCTCCCAAAATTCACAGAATCACAGAATCCCAGACCGTTAGGGATTGGAAGGGACCTCCAAAGCTCACCCAGTCCAATCCCCCTGCCGGAGCAGGAACACCCAGATGAGGTTGCACAGGAAGGCGTCCAGGCGGGTTTTGAATGTCTGCAGAGAAGGAGACTCCACAACCTCTCTGGGCAGCCTGGGCCAGGGCTCTGTCACCCTCACTGAGAAGAAGTTTCTTCTCCAATTGAAGTGGAACCTCCTGTGTTCCAGTTTGTGTCCGTTACCCCTTGTCCTATCATTGTTTGTCACCGAGAAGAGCCTGGCTCCATCCTCGTGACACTCACCCTTTAAATATTTATAACCATGAATGAGGTCTCCCCTCAGTCTCCTCTTCTGCAAACTAAAGAGTCCCAGCTCCCTCAGCCGCTCCTCAGAAGGGAGATGCTCCACTCCCTCCATCATCTTTGTAGCCCTACGCTGGACTCTCTCCAGCAGTTCCTGTCCTTCTTGAACTGAGGGCCCAGAACTGGACACAATATTCCAGATGCGGTCTCACCAGGGCAGAGTAGAGGGGGAGGAGAACCTCTCTTGACCTACAGCCACCCCCCTCCTGATACACCGCAGGATGCCATTGGCCTTCTTGGCCACAAATTACTTGCAGATGAACAAGCTTGGTCGCAACCACGCACATCTGCACCTCCTCAGGAAGCCCAGGATGGAGGAGCAGGCTCCGGAGCACGCCCAAGCATCCCTGGTAACCCACCTCAGGCTCCAGTTTGACAGCAGCCCCGGATGCTGTGCTTACCATCTGGGAATGAGAGGACAGGATGAATACAGGAGTCCAGCTGGGAGAGGCGCTCCAGCAAAGGGGCATCGTACTGGATTTCCAGAGTCGTTGAGCTCCGAGTGCCGCACAGAGCACACGAAGGGTTCACGTCACAGCTACACCGCACCAGGCTGTTGCGATGGACCTGGAAAGGGAACAGAGAATAATGTCTATATATACATATATATATATACACACACACACATTCCCCTTTGACAGCTCAAGAAAGAAATCCTAATTTTTCTTTTCTATGCGCCCCATATAAAACCTGTTTAGTCTGGACTCATAAAAGGAAGCTCTCACTTTGCATAAACACAACTGCAACCTACTACTCACCAGCACGGACAGTTTAACATCTCCTAAATTTGACTAAAAGGGTTTAATTTTATCTAGGATGAAACCTCATTTATAAAAACCATGAGGCAGCGCAATTCAGTTGTTAGGGAGGGGAACTTTTTGAGATCAGATGGGTCAGAGAGCCGTCGCTATACACCAAGAGCTGACACTTACAGAATGAAAAAGGGTGGTTTTCAACCCTGTTTCTTAAACCAGCACAGACTTTCAATTCACAGATTTCCAGACTTTATATAGATGTGATCTATATGAAACCACTGTAGGCAGATGCACAACTGGATGTAAATCCCATACAGAGACAGCACCCTGTGACTCCCTGCCAAAACCGAGGGACACTGAATTCTGAGTCCTGTATGATCCAGAAAATCTCCATTAACGGCTTGAGTGATGGCAAAAATTACATCCTTAAGCCTTAGCAAATAACACTAGAACTGGGAAGGGCTGCAGGTACCTTGAAGGAAAGAGCTGGAAATTATCTAAAATATATCAAATTGAATTCACTGAGGGCAAATGCAACAAGGAGGCACTTCAGTGAGCAGCGAGGAGGAGGAAGAGGTAACTGAGCAGTTGTGCCCAGAGGATCTGGTGGTTGTTATGGATCAGCAAACGAGCATGAGTCAGCAGCGCCGTACCATGACTGGGAATTAACACCCCACGGGGCTTTATAAACAGGACGGCCGGGCAAGACGCGTGAGGTAATCCTGCCGCTCCACTCGGCATCGCTAACGTGTGAGCTGGAGGGCTGCACCCAGCTTTGGGCACCTATTTCATGAAACGTGTGCACCCAACAGAGTGGAAAACACCACAAAAATTACAAGACCCCAAAAAAATGTGTCCTACGTGCAAAAGCAGAAAGACCCATTGGTGTAGAGGTGACCACGTTAAGAATGATCCCATCACCTTTCACACTTTAGGGGGTGCTTCTGAAACGAGGAGAGGAGCTGACCAGTTTACACCAGGTAATGACTTTAAATGCAGCCAAGGCAGCTGCTGTTTGAAAGTTTGATTTGTTTGGTTGTGCTGTCTGGAACACAAGACCAGCCAAGCACTCGAGCTGCCCTAAGGAGGTGTGGACAAACCAGCACGGTGCGAGGGTAAAGCAGTCTGCTCTGGGGCACGGGGGGCTGCAGGAGTTCCCCTCCCATCCTGGTCCACAAGAGCAGTCCTGTTTCCAACCCAGTGCAAGATACAGACCCACTCAACCTTTGAGCCACTTTTCCTTCCTAAAAGACATCTCCTAACCTAAAAATTTCAAGTGACGCTGTATTCAGACTTTGTAAAACAGCAGGCACAGTTATGGACGATCTCTATTTGAACAGTGAACTCTCCTGGTTGTAATTTCTGGTCTCAGCAATCCACAACCAGTTTGGGCAACTGGACATGGTATTTCTGGACCACGACCATGAGAACCGAGCCATCGCTCAGCTTTCTCTTGAATAACTGGAGGAGTCCACAGAAATCCTCTGCCATCCAGCACATCTTCCATCCTTTGGAACTGCTCTCCTGAACCATCTCTGATTATCAAATGCATTTTGAGAACAGGGTCAGTAACTAACACAGACTTAACGGCGTTTCTTCAAACAGTGAGTACACAACTCAGCATCACCTACGGGATAGCTCATAAACTTCCAATCACTGAAGATCTCGCAAGCAGTCACTGCAGAGGTTGACCAGTAACACCCCAGCTCAGAGTCATCAGTTAAAGCTCACTCTGCTGAGTGAGAACCTGTTTTGCTCAGAAAAATGTTGCTTTTTGAGCTTCTCTTTAAAGCTCCAGCACCTGCAGAGTGAAAACCCCCAAACCCTTGTGGTGAAGTTTGACTCGAAGCACTCTGACTCAAAGGGAAGTGGATTTTTGCCATCGATGGCTCTGCAATCATGAGAGCTGCAGGCACAAAAAAGTCCTTATTCCCTCAATTTCTAACTCTCTATCTTTATGGCATTCCTAAGAGAATTTAAAAAGCATGAAGCAAAACCTTTCCTTACACAAGGATTGAACTGCGTTTCTGCTGAACTGAATTCTGTGTATCCTTTCTCCAAAACCCAGAGAGCACTCACCTTTTTGGAAAGGGGCATAATGCTGCTCGGTCGAACAAGCCGTCGCTTCTTACAGCTCAGTACCGGGCGCGTGCGAGCTGCTACACACGATCCGTCCGCAGACGAAGAAACCACGTTCAGGCGTTGCTTTTTATGCAAGAGCTCCTCAGCTTCCTGGCCATCTCCCTGAGCATGTTCTGCCAGGCCGGGCTGAAGACTGCCCAAGGAGAGAGGGAAAGAAGAAAGATATCATTATTTACTCAACTGTGCCGCGTTGTGCCAGCCAGGTTCACCATTCAGACCCTAGCAAACACGCTAAGCTGAGTTTAAAGCACTGCAGTTTCACCAAGCGAGAGCTTTTTAGAAAGCCAGCTCTAATTTTTGCTTTTACTTTGGTCACTTCCCACACTCTCTCACCGCTGACCCTCTGACAATGTACCTCTGCAAGTTCTGAACAGAAAATAGCACGTAAAGCTGGACACAGGGCAAGACCAAAAGCCTCTCTGAGGCCCTCAACAGCTTTAATCCTAGAGTTTGGCTTCCCCCAGAATTACAGTTCAGGGATCTCAACACAACAGGTTCTCACCAGTCTAAATGCCAGAGAATGTGTAATTCCTAGGAAAAAAATATTTAACCTAGATATAAACTTGATTTTGATTAATACTTGAGGAACTACACCTCTAACAGCTCTCCCAACGTTACCATTAACCTCTCTGGTTGACGTACAGAGGAGTTTCCTGCCCACACGCAGTAACCCTGCCCTACCATGGCATCAATACCCCAACGCCACCTACCAAAAACCAGAGGGCTCCTCATCTACAGAACCCTTTTCATCTCTATTTTACAAGTGGTTCGTTTCTAAAAATGCCAAACATGAAAGCCCTGTGGTGTCAGGCTGTGCAGTTCCAAGGCTACGGGCACACAAAGGCTCTGTTAAAGCCTGCAGTGTTTCAGCCGTAGCAATGAGTTACGTCCATCGCCGCTTTCCACGCCTGCATCGCTGCAGCATCGCTCCCTCCTCAAGGTCCAAGCAAGTGCAACGGTGCTGGAAATGCTTCTCCAGCCACTTCCAGACCTTTGAAGCACCGTGGTCAAGGGTTTTTGAGTGGTTCAACCCTAAAATCATCCCATAGCATAAGAGCATTTCTTGGGCTTGTTTTCATTTCCCCACTTAAAGACTTTCTCAACAAAACCAGCCTGGAGAAATAAAGAATTTCCAAAGTCTCACTCCCCAAAAATCAGTGAGATTTGAGTTCCTCGGTATGCCCAGAAAAGCAGGGCGGTGGTTACACATACTTCATAAAATAATTGCAAGCTGGCCACTCGTACCTTTGAATCACACGATTGGCAAGTGTATTAAAAACACCCCTGAAGAAACAGCTTTGAACATGCACGGTTGCCTGCAGGGCTCGGTCACGTAAACACAGCTCCATTTAATACCATTTTCAGCAAAACAATGCAGCAGAAAACCTCAAGCAAGCAACCTCCTCCAAAATGTTTCCAAGCGTGATCTACCACCATCCTTTTTTCAAGAAAAAGACCCATTTATACCACTGCAGTTACAACTACAGCGTGTTACAGGCTGGTTTCCAACGGGACTTTGTCAAGATGACAAAAAATCGAGCTCTCCCCATAATAAGCAAGCAGCTTACGTGTTAATAACTCCATTGACGGGTCTCGGTGCTCCACAGGGCTTGGCGGGATGGGATTCGGGAGTATTTGCAGCAGAAACACCCAAGTTCTCCAGTGGCTGGGATCCAGACACGCTCTGAGGAAGGATGAGAAAGGTCGTAAATTAGTTTTAAAAAGCTTCTTAAATAGCCACAACTTTCTTATTCCCAGTTTCTGGTTGAGGATTCTGCACCGTAGCCACGGGCTTCCCCACAGGACTTCAAAACACGGGTTCAGAAGTCACAGGAGATGGGAGATGTAAGGACTTTTTTGGGGAGCAGTCGTGGCAAAAGGATGGGTACAGGACAGACAAAACAAAGGCCCTCAATTCCCCTCGGGCAACCGATAGGGAGCATGAAAGGCTGAGGTCTTTTGAGGAGATTTTACTGCTTGGTTTCTACAGTGCAATCCAGTTCATAGGCACCTGCAAAGCTCGCGGGCGTCCTCTGAAGTTGGATGCTGTGCTCTAAGCCAGGCGGCCGCGAGCAGTTTGGGGAGAAACAGGAGGAGAGAGGAACAGACTTGCACAGTTTGTGTTTTAACTAAAATATCTGTGCAAACAGGGCCCGAAAGCAGCGCTTTAAGAAGGATTTCAAGTGAGCACGCACACAAGCTGTGGGGTTTGAATATAAGGAGGCAACTTTATGAAGGAAAAGCTGCTTGGTAAACACACAAAGCTGGAAACACTGCTTTTGTCAGAGGAAAGTGGAAATTAAACCCAATCCCTTCTGCCTAAACCCAAACACAACCCCATTGCTCTGCAGCGAGCAGTGGTCACTGCAGCACTGGACACTGCACTTGTCCTGCACGGGGGCGGTCGCTGTCACCGCAGCGTCCAAGGACAGCCCGGGTCTGTACCCCCTGCCAGCGCCGTTCCTGCTCCTCCTTCACACCCCGGCACTCATCACCCTTGTCCCATCCTCGCAGCCCTTTTACTTTGTTTTCAGCCATGCTCCTCCCCAGGGTTAAACCTCATTTTTCCCTTCACGCAGCACTTCCTATGCTCCAAGCCAGTGCCTCTCTTGCTGGGTTTCCCCCTTCGCGCACGCAAGGGCGGTGGTGCATTTATTTCAAGTACTAGGGGAAAAAGGAGACAAAAGCAAAGGTCTGCCCTATCTCCACAGATCTCCAAGCAGCCTCCTGCTCGTCACATCCTGCATCTCCAAAGATCAGCAGCGCATCAGTTCAAATACTCCCTGCAATCGCTCTCCCAACCCAAGGAACAATTAAAATCGGGCTGCGGCGGTGCTGGACTAACAGTTTCCAACATAGCAGAGACCTGAGTCACCAAGGAAGAGCCGTTTCTGACAACACATGCTTCTGCCTGCTGCCCGTTTGAGGAACTTTGCTGCCTTTTCTACACTTCTGCTAAAAAAGGACCCTTCTCTTGGGCTGGGGGAGCAGAGATGGGATCAGAGCGATGGGATCAGCTCCGGTACCTGAGCTGAGCACACAGACGTAGGGATGGGATCCGATGGCAGCTGAAGTGTTGGGCAAGCACAGTGCAGCACCCAGGAAGGTGAAGTCAGTGCAGGAGCTGAACCTTTTCCCTCTGCTTTCCAGAGGCTTGGCACGGCCGAGCTTCACATGACGCCTCTGCAGGAGGCACCCACGGTTCAGGAGGGCGGCTGCACATGACTCATGAGCTCTTTTGAAATAGGGCATTTATTTTCTTCTCCAGAAAGGGGCTTAAAGGAGGAACCTCTTCTCCAAGAGCTGGTTCTGGTTCAAGATGGGAATAGGGGATGACCCCTCTGCTTGTGGCACGTGAAATCAAGAGCCTGTGGACTACGAGGGGCTGAGATGGCAGCGAAGAGGCGGTGTGCTGGCATGTCCCAAAACACTTCAAACAAAACCAGACAGGTCCAGACCTTCACCTCTTACTAGTTCCAAACTCTAATGCAGGGAAAAGCCTTACCAAGACACGCCATTCAATGTGTTTCCTTATTTACTATGAAAAATGTTAAGTGCTGGACCAGCAATACAAGTCAGGGACCAATAGCAACAGCCAAGTTGTTTCTTCAGGGCTTCACGTTATTTTTAATATTTACTGAGCTAGAGATCCCAACAGACAATCCCAGGACTCCTCTGCAAAGCCCTTCCCTTGGGAGGACAGCATTAGTTCCTCCTAAGGATCACTGGCCACAGATCACGACGATGCCCAAGGACATGTATCCCATGTGGAGATGAGATCTGAAGTGTTGGGGATGAGAGGGGATGAGTCCTCCCCTTACTCCACGTTGTGGACCTGGCTCTTACTCTGCCAGCCTGGGGAAAAAGAAAAAATGGGGGGAAAAGGCAAATTCTCAGCAGCCCAAAGAGTGCCAAAATGATGAGCAGCTCTCCAGGAGAGGCCTGAGAGACAGATCCCCCTTCCAGTAAGTGTGCTAACACAACAGGAATGGTCTCTGGGCTATCTCTGATGCATGCCGTGACTCAGCACCCCACCCTAATGAGCAATCCTAATTAAACACCAACCCTCCAGCGCGGGTGCAGAGTTGGGTGCCCTGCGGCGGCGTTTCTGGTGGAGGGATGTGTGTGTCCACCAGCTACCACATGTGCAAGGCAGTAAAAAGCCCATTTTGGGAGGAGTTACTCTCCAAAATGGCAAGGACGGGCGCAGGAGTAGCTACAAGAAGGCACCGAGTAGGAACCTGCAGCTGCTTTACACTGAAAATGTTGTTCTGCACTGCTCTGTGTCTGGTTTTTGTGTCTCTGTTACCTCCAGGACCTGCGGGAGATGAGATCTCCATCGTGCTGCAGTAATAAAGTCCCCGTCTGAAGAGCTCGGAGCCAAGTGAAAGGGGTGAGGAAAGGGGCAAAGCAGGAAATGAATAAATACAGCAATGGCTGTGAGCGGTGAAATCAGACAGCACGGCCCAAGGAAGTGTTTTCCACACATCAGAAATCCACAGGAATCTTCTGTTCCCTACATACAGAGGTGATGTCTAAGACAATCCAAAAAATGATGATTTTTAAGAATAAGGAAAACATCTTTAGTGTGCAGGGACAGAGTCAGGGGGACACAGTCCTCCCAACTGCAGACTCCAGGCTGAAAACATACTTGTGTCAAATAAACATCCCGATTTCAACAGATAAGGAAGACAACAGTCTTCCTATCACTGTTCAATTTGATCCTTTCTCTCCTGCTATTCACAGATCAGCTCCCAAGTAAGAGCTAATTCATCAGAGCAGGAGCCGTGCTATTTCTGAGCGCATTGGAGCACGCCGTCACTGCGCTTATTTATTATTCCCCGAGCGCGTTTTGGGTTAAAGCACGAGAAGGGGGGTGAGGGCACACGACAGACGGACATCACTGCTCGGATCCAGACACTGCGTCATGCCCGTGATTCAATCCCATCTGCAGCAGCCCCTGGCTCCCGTGGCTCCTACGGCTCCTCCAGCGCGGCTCTGTTTGCATCTGAAGCCCCATCGACTACTTCACCCACCACCAAAACCTGTGTATTTTACCCAATCACACGGCAGAGTTTTGGGCTCGGTTAATTTGCTAATTAAGGACTTAAATCCCAAGCATGTATCTGAAAGCCAGTGTCAAGCGAGGAGCTGTTTTACCACGATCACCTGTAACAGCGCCTTGGCGGGCCGGCGTTAATCAAAAATGTCACAGTATTTCATGTTACCGCTCAGCATCAGGAAAACTCTTTGACAAAGTCTGGCCAGTGGAGAGGAGAAAACACTTCCATTACAATTTTACAGTCACTCCTATTTAAGTTTTTTCTCTGAACAAACTACCTTGGGTACAGCTCTACGCAACTCAAGCGCTCCCACTGCAGGGAGGCTCCGTTTCTCCCAAAATGCGGCATCAGGACAGAAAAGCAGCAGCGCTGCAGCTCGGCCACAGGATTTGAGCCACGCAGGGATCGCCCTGCCCCTCGTACTACACCACCACTTCAAACCCCTGCATTTTAGTACGTCGACGCATCCCGCAGGATCAAAAGTAATCACAGCCCGGCTGAGCAGCGCGATCAAGCCTTTCGTCTGTGGCCTACATTTCTGCATTAAATAATAAATATCTGGCACTCCGCACAGCTTCCAGTGCAGCTCCCTGAAATCATTAGTTCCCCTTCCAAGGGGTAACGCTCAGGCAGATATTAATAGCCGCATCTTTAGCAGCCTTTGCTAATTGTGCCGCTCGTGGTTTGAGGTCCTTTTTTTTTTTGCTAGAGGGAAAGGATTAGTTGGGATTTTTAAGCTTCACAAAATGCTAATGCATATTGCAAAGGTACCCTGAGGAACTCTGCTCTGAAAGGTGTTTAAATCCTCTATTAACCCCAAAATAACCTGGGAGGGGGCGAGCTACACAGCGCAGCAGCTCCCAGGTGAAGTCCTGTGCCAGACCCGTGGTTCGAGCATCTCTCTCCAGCACAGCTTGAAGGACCGACCTTCCCTACCCCAAAAATTCACAAAGCTGATGCATCTGGACCCAGTCGCTTCTGCTGCTGGCACTTACCAGCCGGTCAGCCCCAGGCTCCAGCTTAACGTCAGCACTAACGGGACGGGACGCAGCGTCTGCCGCAGCATCGGGCGGTGATGCTTCCCCAAGCACTATCAGCCCCTGCAAGAGAGCAAAGGGAACAGGAATTAACTGCAGGTCCTTTGGGATCAGCAGGGAACACTGCACATCCATCCATCCATCCATCCATCCATCCATCCATCCATCCATCCACCATCCTCCAGAAACCACAACTTGCGTTTCCACTGCGTTTTGCAGATGCGGTGTCAAACCGAATTCCCCGCTGCCTGGATTTTCCCGATGGCTGAAGCCAGATCCCAACCCTCCAGCCCATTAACAGCAAACACTGAGCTTCCTCTCGGGCCAAAGTGCCCAAACGCTGCTGCTGCCCCCGCTTCCCAGCCTTCCCCTCCTCTCGCAGGCCAGCAGCTCCGCGCCAGCGCAACCCAAGCGAACGTCTTGCGGTGGCGCGGCGCGGGAAGCGACCGCTCTCGTCGCACCGAGCGCGGCTTCGCCACCGCAGCCGAGCAAGCGGCTCTGAGCGGGTGCCAAAAATCTGCAGTCAGACTTGTTACTCGGAGCAGATCCTTTTTTCAAAGCAGCAATATTCACAAAATTCAATGAGCAAAGAGAAATGCTGATAAACAAGCCATGGCTATAAAGCTAGCAGGACAAAGCACAGTGGCAGAGCACTGCTTTATCAGGCTTCACACACGCTGTCCTGTTTATGTTTTACTCTAAGTGGAGCTCACTCGAAAGGCAGGGCTGCCTTTTCACTCAAGTAAAATAAAATCATTATAATGATGCATATTTCCAAGCTATTTTATAGCAAAGCAGGCTAAAATGTGCAAGAGATTGGACAGTTGGTGGGATCTTCAGGCCATGGGCATAGTTCAGGGCAAAGACAAGATACAACAAGTCACACAACGGATCGGTGGCTCTCCAGTGGCAGCCCATGGTTCATGGATACTCTATTTAAATACAGTTCATAAGCTAAATACAACTGTACGTGGCCTCTGACTGGCAATGAGGAAGTAGCCAGCTCCTAGAATAAACACCATGACGGTTTTCTGGAGTTTTCTGACATCCCAGAAGGGTGTTCAGTGGATCAGGGGGGGCTGGAAGTCTCAGCTCCATTAAAATCCTGCTGGGCTTTTCCTGAAAGGTCCCTCTCTGACTGCGACCCATCACATTTCATCACTGCTTCTGGAAACATCCTCGGGCAGGCTGCAGCCAAGAGGGCGGTCACCTCCAGATGTTGAGTGCAGGAGACACTGGACATGAGAAAGGGAGGAACTGGGACTGAATTCAATGCTGAAACCAAGGAAACTGCTTCCCTTTGGCACCCCAGAAAGAGCCTGGGCTTCCTGTTTGCCCAGCAAGTGAATGAGATGGGGACACACGGACATCAGGGACAGACACAGCCACCAAGGACGTCTGCCTCCAGTTTAAAGGGAGAGGATGAAGGGAGCTGCTCCTTCCTAGGAGCAGTAATTAATTCTTTATACTGTGGTATCTGTTTAGAAATATGTCCCTTTACCGCTGACGCAGAGGCAATGCGCAACGCAGCCTTGTGACGGTCACAGCTTTGGTTCTGGTGTCCCCAGACAAAAGCTGCAGGTCCCAAACCCCCATGCACTGGGTCCTCCTCTCCCTGCTCCCATCCCAGAGAGCCCCTATGGACACATGGACCTGCAGGTCCCAAACCCCCATGCACTGGGTCCTCATGTCCCTGGTCCCACCCCAGAGAGCCCCTATGGACACATGGACCTGCAGGTTGGATGGCATCTTCCTACCAAGTGCTCTGCTTTGCTTCTAAGGGAGCTTTAAATCCCTGTTATTTATAAACTTCTGAATAATAGAGGGGAATTAGAAGGGCAACATCAAATTTCCAGCTCCCTTTCAGCAAAGGGAAAGGAGCAGCACACGTGAATTATTCCAAGGTCACCCAATACTTGCTTTTCCTCAAAATAAAAAGGAAGCCCCCTCCCCAGTATTTACGGGCAAGTTTGCTGCTTCTCTATTCCCACTTTTATCACTAATTATGGTATTAATGAGAAGTCAACCCTGCAGGACTCGCATAGAGACAGATACAGAGACACAAAAAGAGAGGAAAAACGCAGTCTGCTCCTTTCAACCACAGAGCATCTGCCACCCACACACAGGGAGGTGCAAAGGCTCCGCGTGGGGGGAACCAGCACCCTGCCACACCCCAGCTAAAAACAACCCAGCAAAGCACATTTGTGAGAAGAAACAAAACCGCCTCATTACCTTCCTGGACATCCAGTCCCTCAAATTATCTGTACACACTCTAAAACCACCCCAAAACCGAAGGCACAGCAGCTATTTTTAAGCAGCAGCAAACACAGGACTTTACAAGTAACTTTGAACAGCCGCTCGCTGATTCGTTGTTTTCCTCTGCATCTCGAGGCTCCGACCCAAATGTGCTGGAAACAACATTACTGCCCAGACACCCGCTTCTACACAGGTTATTTTGGACTTCCTGGCCCTTCTCTTGCTTTCATTTGACAAAGCAATGCATCTTTCTTGAGAGAGACACTTGGGTGTAAACCTTAACGTATAATAATTAACCTAAAAAAAGGAATAAAATAGAATTGCAACTGTGAATTCCTGCAGCGGCCACGTTTTAACCTCCTTAGGGCCAAACAAGCTGGAGTTCTGTTGATAGAAAAAACAAGGTGGCTCCAAATTCTTTAACTGTTGTCCTTGTACAATCTGAAGCCAAAAAGCCACTCCAACAAGACTCCTGCGTTACCAAAACGTGTGCTCGTTCCTCTGCTCTCCCATGGATCTTACGCTGAGCTTTTCAGTGATGAAAACAGAAGGGGTTTTACGAGGCCTCCTTGAGCTCAATGACACCGACACAACGGGTGCAAGCGGTGATGTCCGTGAGGTCCTACCACAAAACTGGGGTATTTGACACCCGCTTTCTTGTTCAGAATCACCACTGCCAAATCCTCAGCATCTGGGGGTGCTCAGAGCCACTCACGAGTCTGTCGAGTTGTCATCGCCTGGACAAAGCACTGAATCTTCCACTTCCTTAGGTGAGGTTTCTCATTGCATCCATCAACTTTTAGCATATAAGTGTTTAGCTATCTTGTATTGTATACTTAAAGCCACCTTGCACGATCGACTTTCTTAAGGCAGAAGGCAGGCGATTCCTTCTGAAACGGGTTCATTAATTTGATGTACAGTCCCCTCTAACCTCAGCCATGCATTCCCTTCAGCAAGCCACGCTCTTAGTCATTTATAGCCCTCGCTCACCCAATTACTCCATTTTTCTACACAGCTGCATTAAAGCCCTGTCTCCCTCCCCTGCCTGTGCCTTCTACCCCCTGGAAGCCTCTCTCCCCACCAATTTTGGGAAAAGCCTTAGCAGGACCCTGCCTTCCCGAGGATCTCTAAGGCGATGCAATACCACGAGCCTTCTCACCACAAGCTGTGGACACTGATCCCTCCAAGGCCTGACATTCAGACGTGCATGTCTGAACAAGCCTCGAAAACCTCCTCGTCCCTTCTCTTACTCCCAGAAAGCAAGAATGGGAAGGTTTAAAATAACCAAAAATCAAATTAAAAAGAGAAAGACTGGACTAGAGAACAGCAACACGAGTGCTAAAGCCACAGTTTAGTTCAATACCCAAATACTGACTTTAAATTAAGTGACTGCTCTCTTCACGTTACCACATTGAACCAGAGAAAAGAATTACACCCAGCCCATGCCAAATAGCACTTCCGTTAGTCACAACTGTGCAATATGCTTTTTGAGAGATGCAGGGGGGGGGAAGCACCAGCCTTTGCACAGGCACTCCTCACCGCGTCAGAAAAGGGAGTTATTGGGAGGTGGAGCAAAACCAGCCGTAGCCACGCGCGCTCCTGGTCCTCACCTTGTTGGCTCTGATCTGCTTGTAAATGTCCGTTTGCTGCCGGATTCGGTACTCCAGGTCCGAGACGTGGGCCTGGAGCCAATTCCAGCGGCTGACGATGGCGGCGCGGTCCGCTGCCCACCTCCACTCTGCCCTTCGCCGCCTGGAAAACACAGAGGGGAAAGGGGGGTGATTTTGAGAGTGATTTTAATGACACAGTCCACAAAAAAAACCCCAGCAGAACTGACAGATGAAAAGCTACACAGCAAACAGCACGACCGACACCATCCAGCCACTGCTAATAAATACCAGCCCTGCTAGAAAAGCCTTGCCCTTGCAGGGCAATACTAAAACAACTTCTGGTTCCCAGCGACTGAAGTCCTGCCTACGTGAGCATGAAGATTTTACTCCATGTGTAGCTGAACCAGCAGCTCCAGTCCTACCTGGCCACATCTGCCAGACCCCACTGCTCCGAGTCGTGGAGAAAATAAAATCCATTAATGGAGCCTCATTAAAAAAGACCTCCATAATCAGGCACAAAATACACCTGAACATCAGCGTGTAGCACAGGGCTACAGCTAAAACTCAGGGACAAGTTTCATATACACATATATACACATATATATATATATA
>NW_010191921.1:0-70535 GCF_000695765.1 Mesitornis unicolor
TCCAAGCCTGTAGCGCTGCAACGGGTTGTTGCTTCTCAAGTGCAGGAGCCGGCATTTGGCCATATTAAACCTCATCCCATTGGTCAGCCCATCAGTTCAGTCTGTCCAAATCTCTTTGGAGGGCTTCTCTGCCTCCTAGCAGATCAACACTTCCCCCCAGCTTGGTGTCATCTGCGAACTTGCTGAGGGTACCTTCAATCCCCTCAACAAGGTCATTTATGAAGAGATTGAACAGGACTGGACCCAGCACTGAGCGCTGGGGAACACCACTTGTGACTGGTCTCCAGCTAGACTTTGCTCCATTTACCACAATCCTCTGCACCCGACCATCCAGCCAGTTCTCCACCCAAGAGAGGGTGAACTTGTCCAGGTCAGTAGCACCCAGTTTCCTGAGCAAGATGCTGTGGGAAACTGTGTCGAACGCTTTGCTAAAGTCCAGATAAACTACATCCACAGCCCTTCCCTCGTCCAGAAGGCAGGTCACCTTGTCATAGAAGGAGATCAGGTTGGATTGGCAGGACCTGCCCTTCCTGAATCCATGTTGACTGGGCCTGATCACCCGGTTATCTTGTATGTGCTGTGAGATAGCACTCAAGATGACCTGTTCCATGACTTTCCCCGGCACCGAGGTCAGACTGACAGGTCTGTAGCTACCTGGATCTTCCCTCTGTCCTTTCTTGTAAATGGGCACAACATCTGCCATCCTCCAGTCAAGTGGCACTTCCCCAGTCAGCCAGGACTCATATAAATGTTTGACTTAGTCAAATATTTTGCATGACACTGAGATACTTGACATTAAGGTATCTATGTATAACCTGAGCTTTGAAGTATATGTTAATATCTCATTAAAACTCCACTTGGAGAACATATGGCACTTAAAAATTCATTTGTTATTTTGATTGATGGCATTTTTATGAGCAATGTTTGTGTTTAAAACCAAAATATAATCTTAGACCTAATGAAGCAGACTGTGCAGGCTGAACTTTTTGTAGCTTCCCACAAACTGCCTCAGTACTTTTTGGCAGCAATTCTTTGAAACCCACCACAAGGGACAGATCAAACATACCTTTAAATTATGTAGCTTGATAATAATTGTGATTATATCTTTGAGAGATAAAATAGATATTAAATGACTGATAACAATAAATAATGGATTATTAACACATTAAGTAGTCTCTGGGAGAAATGGAAATGCTATACAGGGAGAAATGTTCCCATTCTGTCTGGGACTGAGGGAAGGCTAACCAATGCTTTATGAGTGATGCAGTTTGAAAAACAAGTTATGTGAGCAGTTTGTAAAACATGCATGTCAGCAATGTACCATTAAGTGGTAGCTGAAAGAAAACACAGAGGTTTTAAAGCTATTAGCTATATACACTTGAAAAAAGGAAAAGAAATCTCATAATCAATGTCAGCTGAAGTTTCTGAACTCTTTTGTGAGTCCTGCATTCTGTGAGTGTCTCTGTCAGAGGAGCCACCTCTTAGCATCCGAAAAACTAGGCTTGTAGATTGCAAATATCTCTGTTACGGATGATGTCCAGACAACAACAGACCCCATCTTGTCCAGAAACCTATCTTAGAATCTTCCTCTAGAGGTGCTTTTTTTGGCTCTTGATTATAGAGTGAAACCTAAATGCTGAGTTTAGACCAAAAAAATTCGATTTTAAATAGCTGAAACAATTTTGTTCCTCAGCTTGTAGACGTGCAGAGCAGGAGTTGGAGTGAGACTAGGAGCAGTCAGCATGCCATGCTCTTACTGCTTTGGGAGCATCTCCTCAGAACTGTTCAAGTATGTCCAACAGGCATTCAGCTTAGAAATTTTTGTTCCACTTCTAAAATGCTTCTTTTTGAACTGCATCTCTCTCTTCTCTATCCCTTTCCTTTCCTTTCCTTTCCTTTCCTTTCCTTTCCTTTCCTTTCCTTTCCTTTCCTTTCCTTTCCTTTCCTTTCCTTTCCTTTCCTTTCCTTTCCTTTCCTTTCCTTTCCCTCCCTTCTCTTCCCTTCTCTTCCCTTCTCTTCTCGATGAAACCTTCTCTTCTCAGTTTGCTTGAATAGCATTGTATGTAGTAGTTCAAGAGATAAAGGGAACACATCAAACTTGCAAGCAGTGCTTTCTTATAGGGAAGTTTGGATGCAAATGTCTGAGCCAGACTCTGGTGTACAGCAATCTTTCAGACTGAACCTGGGCCTACTGCTTGTGTCCTCCAGCGCAGACTGATCCCTTACTTCACAGAATATCAGATAATTTCTTGAACTGCTTTCAGATTCAGTTTTAGGACTATAGTATTTTGCCCTGTCTCCAAGGGGGAATAATGAGATACTTTTGCATTTCAGTAGATTAACAAGGTCTCTTTTCACTTAGGAAGTTAGGGCAGAGGCTAGCTCAGTGAAGCCCTTATAAGAGTGGGTTCTTTGTACCTTAAAACCTGCCAGGCTGAGGGACACTTGGAATAAAAGAGGCAGAACATGACCATGCTTCCCTTTGAACAAGCATATCCACATAACAATTCAGATGCAAAAAAGTATCATATCTATATTATTTGCAAGATATTCCCCACAGAATAGGGAAATAGGTGTTCTTTCTGTTCTTTCTGACTGATGAGGATGATCATGGTGGTGACTGCTATGGCAGAGGTTACTGGGAGAGTTGTTATTGTGAAGCAGAGAAGTTCACAAAAACAAACCACACCCCTCTCTGACAGTATGCATTGAGTACATAGTACACCACAGGCTAAATTTATACTTTCCTCAAGTTTGTTTTCAGCTAGTTTTTTTCTTGCCCTGGCGTAAAGCCATTATATGTCTTATTTGTGGTTTTGATATGTTCTCACCAGAACTACCACATGATTATAGGAGTCTACGTGTTAATAAGATGGGCCACTTAAAGTTCAGGGCAGCACATTAATGGCTGAGCATGGCTTATACGAGACTCTCAGGCTCTCAACATGGCATTCCCCCAATACCCCCCACCACTTCACCCTCAAGATCAGGCTTAGCTCACATTTCTTTTTAGAAAGCAGAACTTGAAGCCAGGTATTTTGCCACAAATATTTGCAGGCTTACAATCCAAGCATTCGTAACTGAATGCTGTCTCTCACATGGAAAACAAATTCTGTACATGCTGTACATTCTTCAGTGCAAAATAAAATCCAGATGGCCTTTATTTTACAAAAAAAAGAAGTGGGGCAAACAGATGAAGAGCCAGAAGTCCTTTCTTATTCACATCCATCTCTAAACCTTGCCAAAATAACATAACCAACAGAAAGCTCTTGTGACTGGCCAAAGGCAGGCAGTTACTGAATTATGAGATAATGATACAAGGAGAAACATGTTATTTTTAAAAAGAAAAGGATATTAGCAGACGAAAATCAGGTAAGTATAGGTGTTTATCATTTTGCAGTCCAACAGTTGGTCTTTAAAACAGAGCTGGTCAGCCTGGGATGTGGAAAAGTCAGGTCTGATGAAGAACAGGAGTTGCTATTGCAGGACATTAAAAAAAAAAAAAGATGAAACAAGGTCATTTTGAGAGGAAAATGCAGACATTCTGTTCTTGATAAAGGCCAAGACAGAACACTCCAGGGCTATCAAGATCCTTTCTCAATTTGTTTCAAAACAAAATTTAAACAAGTTTCCACCTAGTTCAGTGTTTCAGTCACAGCATCCTAAAAACAAGAAGATATAAAAAATGTTTCGCAATTACAGGTTAAAATTAATTTAAATTTTTCAGAAAATTCACTCATTCATTTGCACAAATAATGAAGATAGACATTCCTTTTATTTTTTCATTGATGTTACACAGAGAACTTTTTTGAAACATGTTTTGAAATGTTTTTGTTTATAGCTGTTTTTTTACTCCTGAGTCTATCTCCCACACTTCTATACCTTCTCCACGTTTACTTTTAAAAACTAGAAAAATAGAGGAAAAGCAAAGAAAAAAATCTAATTTAGCCAAAAGAACATTATTTTGTCTTTTAAATTAATTTAAAAAATTAGAAAAAAGATTGAGAGTTTTTGTGTTTTAGAAGTTTATTTTTCAACAATACCCCACATTATGCTTGGGAGATTTTGATCTAAATCTATTACCAGCTTTGAAGATGAGCCAAGCAGTCAATCCTCAGAAATTAACTTTAATTAAGTAGAAGTACTAAAAACTTCATTTAGGTGGTATGGGAGCAGAAAGGAAGGGATCCGTATGTTCCAGTGTGGCAGGAGAATTACACAAATTAGGAAACTGCCATGGATACTGACTATTGGTATGCAGCTTGCCATATTCTTTCAGTTATGATGAGTTTGCTTTAGATTAAATAGAGATACAAAAACAGCCACAAAGATGTAAATTTTTAAAAAAACAACGTAGTGTGTGGTTGAGAGTATGTAATACTGCCTTTCCTTTACAGTAAGAACAATGCACACTGAGCACACAATGCCAGCAAATGAGAATCTTCTGCACATTTAAATACTGACATATTTTGTGATTTTCTGTGCAGCAGAATATAACACCATGTAGTCAAAAGGGGCTAATCACCACTATAGGCTAATTTAGAGCCTATAGCAATGAAACACTAATACCTGAAACATGAATGAATAGCTGGCATTGATGAGGAAGGAAGACAATGACACAATATCGTATATTTAGATCTAGCACAACCTTCCTTCTGTACTGCTCAGGATGACTCATTCCTGGAACACAGGTCACAGCTCCAGTCATCACAAATATGTTAAACATTTCAACTTAATTACTGTTCTAAACTCATAAATAATTGCTAGTAGTTCCCAGTTGACTTTAAGAAAGACACATAGAAACATGAATAATGTAAAGAATAATGAATACTATTTAAAATACTATTGAGAGAAATATTAGTCAGGAACTTTACCCTGGTTCTTAATGAAAAAAAAAGTTTCTGTCTTTGCAGTTGTGTTTTTAAATACAACACTTCAGCATACCGTGTTCTGTTATGTCCTTCACTACAGAGATATATACATTCTTCCATGAGCTTTTTTTTTCTTTTTTTTAAAGTTGATTTCTCTGTCTCTACAGTGAAACTGTTAGTGACCAAAGTGAGATAATTCTTGGGTAAATACCTTAGATGTTATAGCCAGGTGTAGAACATAAATACCAACTGTTTTCAAAAGCAGTATTACAAAAATGGACTACTGAATTAATTTTCTTAATACCAGGCATTTGAAAGCCTCACTTCCATCATTAGTGACCATCACCTGTGTCTTCAGAGCTTTGGAAGAGCAGCAGTTCAGAAACCTGACAGCAAATAAGCCTGACAAATAAACAACAGACAGTGCTCCACCTGTGAGATTAATAGTTGTCTGGCCCTCTGATACTGTTGAAACTGTAATGTGAGTGCTACAGAGCCAGCGGCACTGCCATCAGCTTCAAAGCTCTCCGTTCTTTGGACCTCACATCTTACAGAGGTTCACCTCATTCCCCAGGGCTCAGTATTCAACAGGAACACCCAATTTCATACTTTGCCCAGCTCCGGCTATCAGCTCTCTTTACCTGAGGAAAAAGCTCAGTTACCAGCTAGTGAAGCAGTACATTGAGAACTTTATAGGCTGTGTGTCCTTGTGAGAACGTTGCTTTCCTTCCACCTTTTCCTTGGAATTCACGAAGTATATCACAGCATTCCTGACACTTTAATAAGGGAGAGGGGCACTGCCTTTTTCGATGAATTAACATTTTGTTTGATCTAAAACACTGGAGTTTTATCCCTCTTTTTAAAATAAAATACAAGTTGTGAAGATTTTATTTCTCTTCAAAAATAAAACATTGAATGCCACCCTCTGCAAATCAAAAACCAAACCAACCAAAACCAGCCCACTAAACCCAGAATGTTGTCGCAATTTCTGAATTCTCCTAATCCTCTTTTTTGGTGATTTGTAAGAGGAGGTAACAAACTGATTTGTTCTGTACAAACCCCATTTTTTAGATTTATACACATATGCATATCTATGCATATATATGAACTATATATATGTATACTTGTATATGTGTGTATGTATAAGAAGCAGCCACAAATACGTCTCTTAGTATTGGGTGGCTCCATTGATCAATCACTGGGATTCACAGGACAGCCTGTCATGACAAGGTACTGTCTCAGGCCACACTCCTATAGCTCAGCTCCCAGTGAGTGGCTGCCCTCGACTTTGGGAAAGGCAAGATCTGCAATGAAAGAGAGGGGTCCAGCAAGAGCAGCATGCGGTCTGAGGATGTTTCTGGCTTCTCCCACCAAACTGTGCTCTTTTCTACTCTGCAGGAGTGTTGCTGCCCCCACATCCATGTCACAGCCCTCATTCCTCAGATGCTGGAGGAGGACGCCTGGGATCCCACTGGTAGCTCCAGGGCAGGTAAGCAAGAGCTGGAGAGCTCAGGAGACAAGGACCAGTGTTTACTACGGAGCTGAGAGACTTCTTGCCTGAGGGAAACAGCACAAGACTGTAGCTAAATGTCATCAAACAGCTAGAAATAGTTGCTTTTATTTGGGTCAGAGGTTACCTATCTCTAAATTGGCTGCTGTGCAGGAGAAAATAAAAAACAAGAGCTGTGAGTCACAGGTTGCTGAGGGAAGGGACATTGCCGAGGACTGTAATGAATTCCTCACTGCTGCAGACAGCCTCCAAACTACTCCTGGGCTGTAGTTTGATGAAGACAATGAATGCTGATATTTCCATGTCCAGATACTTATTTGGCCAATATTAACAAACCAACATAAGCTCAAACACATCATTACATTGTTTTGTATGCTCAGACCTGAGAGACTATCAGTGCAAACAACACTGAAATGATCTGATTTCATACTCCTTAATGAGTTTGCCAGCTATGTGCTCTCAGAGACCTCTCATGTGCACCAGCATTGTACTAGGAATGAATAAGTAAGCTTTCACTCAGGGCCAGATCTCTAAACAAAATAGAGTTGGATAACCCAGCCTGTAAACTTTGGACTGTGCAGGCAATTCTTAAGCATCCTGTTGAAGCTATGTTACTGATAAAAGCTAGTGACCTTAACATTCAATGACATTTGCATGATTTTTGCTTTTTTTTCTGTTTATGTATTTTATTAAAATTCCCTTTATTACAAGAATTAGATGACTAGATGATTTACAGAGAACAAATGTTACAGAAATATTAGTACAGCTGGAGCAAATTCCTGGTTTAGGTAAGCTAGAAAGCGATTTGCATTTTCAGTAAGTAGTTTTATGTTGTTTTTTTTGTTGTTGTTATATTCTTTTGTTTTGTTTTGAATCTTTATATCACTCATTCTATTCTCATGTATCCAAACTCTGTTTTCAGTAACATTGCTTATTCATATTCCACACAAGTCCATCTATTTCAGCTACAGTTTCTTTTGTTGAATGTAGTATTCTAGACAAGGGCACATCATTGATTTATATAATATTATCATTCATTTGATATGATTTCTGTGCCTTTGTTTGCAATAGTATAGAAAGTTGTTTTTTTTTATTAATGGAGTTATGTCTTCAGCACACATATTTACTGGAGCATCCATTCTGATTGATAAGATAACTTTGTGTATAAGTATCTTTATCTTTGAAGTTAGCATAAGTACTTTTCGACGTTCTTTTTTCAATCGTCTCTTTATCAATCCTGAAAATGTTGTTTCATGACACATTCAGCAGTAATATTAGTTTTCTGTAGCGTTCTACAAATAAATTTGTATTGTCTGGCAAAAGTATTATTTGATCTTAAAGGGAGAATGTGTTCTATGCAATATATATATTTTTTTTTAATAGGCTACATTTCAATGCCTAATTATGTTTTAAGCAGTCAGGCAACAGTTTAGGAAGTTTGGCCTCCTAATATTTGTAATTAAGTTCAAATAAGAAGCACAATTAATTTTTTTAAGAGTCACAGAGTCTTATAGAAAGATCAGTGAAATAAATTTTAGGTTTAAATTTTTTTTCTTTTACTTCAGTAAAAATCAGATGAGGCCTTGAGGCACTGAAGTTGTCATCTAAAGTGAAAATCTGTACTTTTATATTTAAATATTCTGTGAGAAAGCTTAGAGCCAGTAGAATTAATTAAGTTTCTTTCCATCATCTCCAATGTAGCTGGAACTGCCTTTTGGAAATAATTTTGGAAACTACTTTGAAAATCCCACATAGTAATAGTAAAGGTTTAACATCACTGCAGTAAACTCGACAAATTATTACATTTCATTCAATTCCACCCCTTTCACATTGAAAGGAACAAGTTATATTTGAAAACTGTGTAGAAATGTTTGTGAAAACTGCCTAAATGTGCAGGTGACAAATTTGTCACACAAAAAGAGGTGACTCTTTTTACTCTGTGTCTTGGGTCTTACTGCATGACATTCTGTGATAAAACCTGGTGAAGAGCCAGGTGGGCCAAAGATTATAATCTGCTGGGAAGAATGACCTGCGAAAGCAATTGAGTTACTCTATACAAATCACTTCTCATCTCCATGTAATTATTTTCATTCCTATCTGTGGTCTAAGGCATTTAGACTGTGAGCTTTTTAGACAATTAGGTGAGACACACTTCACTGTATATTAGCCTTCTAAAAGTGAGAACTCTCATTTCAGTTAGTTATCCAGACTCCTTGTGCATTTAATAGAGAGACAGACACTTTCAGAGGATGATTCATCTTTCTTCTCTAAGGTTGGAATAACATGAACTGCTCTTTGGACATTCTTCTCACTCACTACCTCTTCATGTTGACAACACTTTAAATCAGATATTAAACTACAGATAAAGTTAGGTGAGATCACTCAGGCCCTTGTTCTACACTGCCTGCCACCTTATCTCAGTCATGATTTCCAGATATGACATTAATAGAAGTAAATAACAATATTTCAGTCCAAATGGAGTCCTGCTGTGATTTTACAGTTTTATGGTGAAAAGCTCTTAAAGATGTTAAGACTTCAGGGCAGTTCAACAACCTGCATTAGGCAGAAGATCAAGAAGGATAACTGCAATGTTTGTTTCCTCCTTTATTTATATATCATGTGGAGCAGGAAGGCGATTACTATTGACAATATTGATTTATTCTAACTCACTAAGGTTGTTTTATGATTAAATACCTCAAGGGCCAATACCCGGAATAAGACTCCAATTAACTGGTGAGGTTTATAAAGAACATGTGTTCTTAGGAGCAGCAAAGGATCTCTGCTGGACTTACCTCCTCAGCAGGTGCTAGTCTTGCCTGTGGCTGCTGAGATGCTGGTCTGTCTGTGTGGTAGAGACAGCATTTTAATTGTCTCTGAGTCAAGCAAGAGTGTGAGACAGTCTCTGCCTCCAAAAAGGTTTTCATTAGTCCTGTCTGACTGGCTAAAATTGATTTTATAAAGCTCAATGTACGGTTTCTTCCTGTCCACCTTGGTGTTTAGACCAACTCCCTGATCATCCCTCATATGCCACAAGGCTTCAGAAAGAACTGAGGGACACGTCTATTTCTACTCGTGATAACTCAAAGCTGAGTTTGTTATAAAATTGCTTCATGTGAATCATCTTTAATATAGTTTTATAGCCCCTTAGTGCTATTCTGAAGCTGCAGAAAGCATTCAGCAAAAAATCTAGCCTGTAATTCTAGTTGTATTTTATAACACTGCACCAAAATGAAGGGTGTTTATTCAAGTCCTATGTCCTTTAACTCTCTCAATGTCTCACCAGAGCTTTCTAGACTTAGGAGATGGATTTTCAGCTCACATTTCCTGCACATCCCTAAAATTTGACACTGCACTCAGTCTTTAATGGAATTACCACAAGAAGTATGTTTTGGAGAGTTAGTAAACTACAGAAGTGGGGTTGTAGGTGCCTAGACTGTTCAGTGCAAAGCACGGGGCTCTGCGGCAGTGCATTCCATTTGGGCAGAAGGGCCTTCTTTTCACTCTGTGAGGGTGTTTTCCCCTACAAATGGTGTCACACTAGCCTCAACTATGCTGGGCCACTTGGAGCAGTGAGGCAGTGAGTCATGACAAGGCACAGCAGAATTTTCACTCATCCTTACCCAACCCCTGCCTGGGCCAAGAGCTTCCACACCTCACTGTACAAAAATAGATGTTCTGGGGAGGTTTCTAAGAGTCTTGGAGTGTGCCTTACTCCAGTTTTGTACCTACGCACATGTGTAAAGTATGCCACTATATAAGCCTTGGTACTTACATGTTTCAAATTGGCTTTTTAGTGAATCCAGAACCACAACTGAAAAATGACACGTCTAATATTTCTGCATAACAATCTGAGCATCCCCAAATACTTCTGCCAGCAGTCATCTGATCAGATATTGGAGATCAGCTGTTGCAGGCTTTCATTTTTACTTAGGGAAAAATCTGTCTTTTGAAATAATTGTCAAATATTCTTGAAAAAACATGAAAAAGAAGAATTAAATATTCATTATTCAAATGCTAAAATTCATGTTTTTTATGGTCTGTGAATGTTGATTTCTAAAATGCACAGGGCAGCAAACAGAAAGAGGAGCTTAGCTTCGGAGGAGATGTTATAAAGGTAATGGATCTAACGTAGCCATTTTATCTTTGTTCCTCTTTCTATCATTCTGCTAGGTGGCTTACTGCCTTCTGTGTCTCTTCTGCCCTGTAGTATTTAACCTCACTTTGCAGAACAGCTGTATTTCATCACTCATGACATACTGGGAGCTCATTAGGTGAGAACCTCTTCCTCTTTAAAATATTCTAAATCTGTTAGTTATTTTCTAAAGATTCTTGAGCACATTCTAATTCACAGTTAAATATATAAATTTGAATATGTGTATTATGATTTGTTCTTTCACTTCCCTACAAAATGCTCATTAAAATGCAGTTAAGTATGGCTTTTGAGTCCCAGAGAAACAGAGTTTTCAAGAAAACAGAAACCAGTTAAAAGTGAGGATATTTCCCCAACATATTATCCTTCAGCAGAGGTAACTGGTATTTCCTGGAAGTATATGTGGTCAGATAGGGAATGTACTAAAGTTTTTATTTTCAGCTTAGCTACCATAAAAGCAAATTCAGTTTTGCCTACATCACAAAATCTCCAAATGAAGAAAACTCACAAGTGTATCCCTCAGGTAGGTCAGCAGAAACATACGCTTCTATTTACAAAAGTGATATTTGTGTGCTTCTATCTCTTAAGATTGCAGTGACTGTCAAAGTTGGTCTCTAGGCACCATTGCGACCTATTTATTCTTCATATATAGCAGTACATTTTTTTAAAGTGAGAAATAAACTTCACAAGGTATGAAAACTATAGTCTTCAAATATATTCTGTGAATTCACATATATAGGGACAGATTTCTTTTTTCTCATTGATGCTCTCTAACTTATGCTAAACTCTGACATTCATATTGGCATATGTTACATTAATAAGTAAAATATCTTTTGTGATTTAAATAATAGAGCAATATCTTAATGTAAAATTTTTCATATAATTTTTAGAATCCAGTGTGCAGAGTGCACAGAAATTACACAATTATTTTCAGGTAAACCAGCTCAACTGTTTACTGAATCATGCATATTTAAGTATCATCAGGAGATACTATTTCTTTTTCTAAACTAACAGATCAAATTTCTGTTTTGATTAAATTGATAAAGTTCCAGTAAGTCAGTAGAGCAATGCTATCTAATACCAGCAGGATCTAGCTCGGAGCACAAGGACAGTTTCCAATGTCAAAAAAGCTCATTATTATTTGAAAGTCAGGGTTTTTTTTAAGATTAAAAATACCAGGATGAGTCTTACTTCAGCTTTCATAAATTAAGCATCTACCTGTACTAATTTTGAAGACACAGATTACAAAGGCTATCTGCCAGTCCTGTAAGAGTACACTGTGATGATTTCTTCATGATTAAGTGTCCAGCATTGATCCTTATGCTTTTCAGAAGTGGCGTTCAGGACTGAGCAGTTTTGGAGGGTTGAACCTAAGCCATATTGTAATTCCATGGAATCAGGAATTCCTCTTAGCCATTTTTGGTTTCCTGTGCCCATTTCCTCAACTGTCTTGTTTAAATACTGGCCACCAAGAGATGTAACTGCTGTGCCTGAATGAGACCTGAACCCCAAAACCCTCTGGATTCATACCTCAACCCTGGCATTGATATTTTGCTTTTTCATAACTCTCATGTCTGTTCTTATTTTTTTTTCCTCCACACTGATATAAGATCTGCTTCATTGATGTCAAGCCTTGCTTCCCTCAGGAAATCAGGCATTTATTCTGCCCTGTTGTTGCCTAAGAGTGACCTTGAGTGCTCAAGCCACTCAGCCCTCAAGCAGAATCCAGCTTGCCCCTAGAAAAGCCCATATATCTCAGGGAGGAATCCACAATACCAACAAGGCAGCCTGTGTGAGCAAGAAATTCTGAGGACAGAGACAAATCTTAAATTTATTTTGCATTTTTGAAAGATGCCTGCATCCTCTTGGGATTCCGACTTAGGGGTATGAATAGCCAGAGCCATTATTTAAGGATTAAGGGGAGGAAAAAGTATGTCTGTCGACTCAGATGATTAAACATCTCAGCTTTGCTGGGACTTGCATGAATATGTACAGAACTCCAAGTAATGGAACTATAGCTACTTACAGAGCGTATTAGTGGTGCAGACTTCAGACGTGTGGGTATTTAAGTGCTGTGAGCACTGGCAGCAACTTAATGAAGGCTTTGAGACTTCAGTTTTGATCCTAGACTTAAGTTCTTAGGTCTATTGTGACACTTGTCTTACATGACTAGTCATGAGAAAGCTGTGACCTTTGTGTTTGAGAAGTTATACTGCTCCTTTCTGTACAACTGTAAGTCTGAATCCTGATGGCCGTCAGCCATACACAGCAAGAGGGTTCTCAGAGGTTTTATCATGATGGAAAACCTAGAGCAGCTAGTTCCATACATTATTGTATGGACTACCTGCACTTGAGCGTGCTTGACTATGTTGTCCTTTTCACTCTCTTAAGTTCTGCTTCTTGTTTTTTCTTGTTCCTGCTCAGTGTTTGATCTTTTAGCTTCTGGCATTTTTTCAATCATTTTATTTTGAAGAACTTGGCAACAAAGAACAAAAACTTGGTATAGTTGAAGAGTGTAGTTGCAGACCTTCTGGCTCTGTGACTAGCAGATTAATGATCTGCTTTGTTGCTGTCACTCCAGAAGAATTAATCAATTCACAGTCATGTCTGCAAACCCAGGGTGTGCATCTGTCTATATAGACACACATGTGTAACTCTGGCGAATATGGAGTAGAATACACTGCCCAGGAACAGACTGCTATTTGTTTGCATGGTTTTTTTTCAGAGTAGCAATAATTCAGCAGTAATTTGCAGAACATTTTACCTTTTTCACTTAACAAAATATCTGGAATGATTCTGTACATTTTTATGAAACAAAAAATTTCTTGAAAATGCTTGCCTTACCAGCATTTAAATTAGTTACCTCTTGATACAGCTATAGAATAATCACTAACCTGTTTGTTATGAGGCTTTTTGGTTTCATTGTGATGACAATAATTAACAGTAAGACATGAACGCACATTTCAGTCTTGATATTTAATCTGTCAAACTCTGACTAATCAACAGCAACATGAGTTATTTTTAAAAACACTTATCTGCTACATTTTGTCTATAGTTATCTTGCTATTAATATTCTTTCCAAAGAAGACAGTAATAATTGCATATATGGAACACAGTCTCACATTTTATGAAGTATGATAAAAGGAAATCTCTCTATCCATCTCTAAAGGATAACATGATGACACAACATTAAAAAAATAGTTTCCTAAAAGCCTGTATAACCAGGTAGGGTGGAGAATGAGAAACCTAATGGAAAAGACAGAGAAAAAGTCAGTGTTACTGCCAGAGCTAGACCTAGGGCTGAATCAGCCCAAGCAGCATACTCTGCTCGCAAGGAAATAGGCTGTATGTACAAAGGAACACAACAAGACCCAAAATGGATGACTTATGCGACTATATATTAATTTCTTCTTATTCAGATAGCAATAAGAGGATTTGTGGTATCATGTTATCCATTAAAGATGCATGTTTTTATCACAGTGATTTCACCCTAGCTCTCCCTGTCAGCATAATATTAGACCTCCTTCTGCAGATTACAGATTGCAGGCTCTTACTGCATGGCTGGATTAGTCTCATGATGGGGACTGTCTGCTCAGACCTGCAAAGTGAGCCAGCTACAAACTGTTAAAAATATGTGACATTTACCTGGATTCTGCTGGTGTGCTAAAACAACCACAAGAACAAGATATTCTAGACTTAACTAAACATACACATCAGGAGCTGGAAAATTTGTTATTCACTGTGGGTCAGGAGTTGATATCTAACAAAAAAAAATTGTTTAACAACAGTGAAGACATCCTTTTCATTTCACATGCAGAGAGCAATCATTTGTTATGCTGCTATGGTGGGTGCTTGCTAATGGAAATTGTTTCCTCTCTGCTGGTTTCAGTTTTGCAAAAGGCTGAGGGAGAGATTTAGGTATTTCCCTTCCATTCTAACTACAGGCTCAAGATGCACCCAGATAGATAGTGTGATTAATAATTCAAAGCTATGTTAGCGAGTGACACGCTATCTGCCTCTACATGTGCTGTTCTGCCCCGGGGTTCAGCTGAAGTTGTACATACACTCTTTAGCTTGCTCAGCTGCAGTGTTAACATTTCTCATTTCTCTATTTTGAGTTGTATGCCAACAAGACTTGGGTGAGGTCTTTGATTTTTGGTTGTGAGTTTTTTGTTATGGTTTAGGTTTTTTATTATTTTTTTAAGATACATAAACTGCAGATATTTTTTCTCAAAGCCATTTCAATTAACAGGGCTGCATTCAAACTTTAGGACAAGTCAACAAATATCTACCTTCGGTTGGAAAGCAAACATAGAAAATCTCTGACCCCAAGGAGAGCAGCGGAAACAATTGCAGGGAAGCAGAAAGGGGACTAAATATGAGATGACGGCCATTCTAAACATTGTCAGTTATGATTCTGTATTCTTTACATGCTGTTTTGCCATTGAGTATGAACTGGGCAAAAAAGGTCTTTGAGGTCAGAAGAGCTCCCTGACCAATATATTTAAGCTTACTTCAAGAAAATCAGTAGCTTTCAAATGAGGGTTTATGGCCATATATTAGAAATGTGCCTATATGGCACCTGAAATTAAAAGTGGGTAAGTGAGAAAGATTATTCTCTCTCATGATTTTTCACTTTTATTTTTAACAATCAAGGCTTCTTCAAAGAAGAAAAAAAAAGTACTGTTCGGACATCTCTTTCTGTTTAAATCACCTGAGAAATCTCTCTTTTTGCAGATGAAGCACATCCTTACAGCTATGCGTGGTGCCAGTTTTAGATTTCAGACAAATCATAAACAGGGTACAAGATCAGCAGAAAGCCTTACCTGTATAGATTGAACCTTCTCCCATGGGGTACTAGGGCTTTTATAATCTGGTTTTGTTTGTAAATTCAGGGTTAGTTAAGCTTTATTTTGCATGGAAAGTAGTCTGACATTTTTATTTATTCAAGAACAATTTTTTCTTTACTGAAATAAACAAAGAAGTTGCCAGACACACTTATTTCTGAATTTCAATCACTTAGGGTACACCAGTTTTTAATTTCCATAATGTTTCAGCTATCAACCAAATCTTCAAATAATGTTTTATTCAAATATCATATTATATGACAAATACTTCTTGCTTTATGCATAATTTTAACTTTACAGGCATGCTAGAAATGATATTTTAACTTTTTATGTTACAAGTTTTGGGAAAATGCCCAAAGTCCCAAGTACTTCATGCATTTTTTTCCAGGTGCCCTAAAAAATGCAGCTATGAGCTTGGAAATTGAAGATATACATTATTTGATTTTTTTAATTTAAAACACTCTGAAGTTAAACATTCCAGTCGTAGGCTCATGTTCATGAATTTCTTCATAAAGTGCTTTTGGTCATACCTGGATATTGCTAGAAATCTCTTACTTGTACGTTAATGCCATTTCACTACTTTTTCCCAGTCAGAGGTACTGTCACTCTCCAATATTGCTTTCTTTACCTATTCCAGCAAAGCATCTCATCTTCATCAGGTAGCATGGCATTTCCAGTCGAATCTCTCCCTCTTTCTCTCTCCCTTCACCATGACACAAAATGATTTTTCTACCCCTCTGACTTCAGCATTACGATGTGACGTCTTTGTTTCCCGGCTGTCATTGTTATCAAAATGAGCAACCAGGCAAGCCCGCCGCAGAGATTCTTCTCTTCCAAACCTCAACAAGAGCTCAGTGATGAATTTTAGGTTATGCCAAATATTTTATCTTGCCCAGCCTCCACAGCTATTGGCAAAAGGCCTTGCTTCAGTTACATTCACATACCATTCCTATCCCAGTGTAGCTAGTCAGCATTTGAGAGATGAACAGATTTTAATTTTTTTTCATACATTTTAAACAGTAAATCTTATTTCTAGTAAATGTAGAAGACACTTAAAGTTAGATCTTAAAATACATTATGAGCAGATTCTAAAGCTTTTCATGTGTGCGTCTAAAATAAAATTTCAGAAATTCATATTTAAGTTCTTTTAGAGGGGCTTGATTTCAAAGGGTTATCAACATCGTGGAAAACAGGGACAAATTCAGTAGTTGAAATAGGAGCTGTAAAACTGTAGCCTGGAAAATTAAATTCATATTTGCCCTACAGGGATTGAACCTGTGAGACCATCTGCCATATGGTGAATATGTAAATAATTGTTTTCACTTCTGTTTTCTTCTGCCAGTGGACAGGGCAGTTTTTAAATTCTTCTGAATTTTTCTGGCACTCATAAGAGAGGGATCTCCAGCCTAAAACCTAACAGAGTCCAATTTCAGGCATCAAAAGAAGGCAAAGCTGAATTTTAAGGGATAGACAGATTGCACATAGACTGCTGAGAAAAAAAATTAAATTTCTCTGGTTAGGAAAAATTTCAGCAGGATAATATGAACACAGTTTTCTGATGGCATAGTTGTCTGGAATTGACTTTTTGCCTCTTCTGTTTTCAAATGCTGACATATTTCATGTATATTTGGTACTTTTAAAAACCAGTAATAAAAGAAAATTATAATCACAGTAAATATGAATATTTTCCTTAGCTGTACTATAGCTTTCAGCTTGCTTCCACGCAATAGAAAATGGCAATTTTCCACATGCTGGAAATACGTTATTATGAGATTATGCTTATATTTTGAGAACAACTTAGTCATTAGTGATAAATGTGAATGAATTCACTAAAACAGAAGAATATCTTATTTTGTTCACCAGGGTTAATCAGTAAAAAGGCCTAATTCCCATCATTGTTTTATTTCTGAAATAAGATATCTGTTTAATTACAGTAACCATGAGGATTTCAGATTATAAGAATGACAAAGTTTATAAACACAGTTAATATTTGCTGCTAGGTCAACTGATACAGATTTAAAGAAATAAAAACAGAAAAGCCAAGTCTTGAAAGGTGTATTTTTTCCTAGAATACTGGGTAACCTACTAGAAGATACTACTTGCAAACATGGCATAATGAAATCTTTTATCTGTGAGGAGGGCTGGTATTCACAGGCTTTCTATCATGTACTTTGTGAGAGCTTTTTAATAGAAAAGAAATATCAGCAAACAGATACTGGAGGGAAACTAACTAATCATCTAACAGGCAATGCTAATTTAATCTAAAACTTTGAAGTTAATTTGAGTTTCCCGTCTACTCTATCAGCCTTTTAAATCAGAAACCAGAAAATCCTGAGGTTTTCCACCTCCAATGTTATCATGCAAGCCAATGATCTATTATTGGAATCTATTTTATTAGTAGAGCAAATTAATTCAACTTGTACTTAAAGAACAAGTGCAACCTGTACTTGCTTTAAGGAATAAACAGTCAAACATTTCTGAACCGTATAAATTATCCTTAAACGACTGTGAAATTGTAGAACAGTTTTATATAGCATGCCATATTAAAAATGTGCTGAGTACAAAGTTGGTTGGCTTAATGTGCATTTATATATTTTAAAGCAAGTTACATATTGCATGCGTTAAGGAACTTTGGGAATTTTTGTGTAAATATGTCTTCATATTTTAAATATATCTATGTATCTTATAGATATGTCTTCACCCTTCTTTGTCAAAGCCTGAGTGTAAGTAATTTGTGTTATTATTTTCTATGAGTTGACTAGCTGCTGCTACAGCCTCTTTTACTAAACCACCAAATGGCAACTCGTGCAGAGAACATAGATGGAAGAAGCTGTCACTCTTTCAGTGCTTCTAGTAGAGACAAGGACATTGCTTGTCAGGTACTCGGCTGCAAAGCTGCTTCCTTGCATCTCCTGCCCTCCCCACTCTTTGCTATCCCTCCTTTAGATTTGCCAAGCTGCCAGTCCTACTGCTGCAGGGTGTCTGTGGGCATCCATCGCACTTCCCAACCTGAAGGTAAGGCTTACTCCATTTGCAGTCTGTCAGTGTTCAGGTAAGATGGTTGTGCTGCATTCACATGGAATTTTGGAGCTAAAAGGCAATGGAAGTTTGGTCCTATCACCAGCAGTCTCACTTATTGTTATTATCTAAAGTTCTTTGAGGAGCTTTGCAGCTTTCCCTGAAGGTTAACAAATTCTGGTGCATTGGGCAGGAACAGGAGCAAATCTCTGATGTTGATCTAAAAACACTTTGCCAGCAGCACTTTATCACAGAGTTGTACATAACTCACCTGACTCCAAGGTCAGTGTTTATGGTTATCTGTCAGGACATGAAGCTGAGGAAAGAGGGACCTTTTAGGGAATTTAAACCTAAACAAGACAGAGCTTTAGACTTCAGCATCATCCATACCTGGAACTGAATTAGAAGGTTGCTTGGAAACCAGTTAGAAAAGAGGTGGATGATAAGGAGAAAAGTATGGCTGGAGAAGGGTGAGAAAACCCTTCAAAGAAGAAAATTTAGCTCTGAACCTTGCTGGTGTGAACTTTACAAGTCTGAGAAGTGAAGAGCTTTCAAAAGTGATCTTGAAATAGGAAATATTCTCTTTGAGCAAGGAAGATGGTTTTCAAGTACTCTGACATGCATAATCGTGCCACAGTTTTTACAGTTGGTCATGAAAAAAACCAGGCAAGTTATTTGAACTTCCTCCTCTTCAGAGTTATGCATGGAAAGGAACTGTATGTTCTCTCTCCTTCCATGTATAACGTGACCCAGCTGCCTTCCCCACATTGTCCCTGATTGTTCCAGCTGGGATCACCAGAACTGGGCTATTTGGGCTAATGTGAAAGAAGCAGAGGAAGGTCCAGGCTCCCTGTGGCCCAGTGGGAAGAAGGTTTTTTGTGTTTGTGTACTCTGAGGGACAGTGTCCACTTCAGCTTGCAGGGGTACCACTCCTCTCAGCTCAGCCTAGTGGGACTGTCAAGTGAAGGAGGGTGGGACAATATGTCTAGATCTACCCTTTTTCTCAGCACTTTCCCATTCTTCTTCTTATAACAGAGTTCCCTCCAAATTACTCAAGGACCAAATCTGCTCTTTCCTTCTCTTTACTTCTCTCAAGAGGCTGGGCAAAATCTGTCTAAGTCTGATAGCACGTGCTTTGTTCTGTGTTCGTGTGTGGTTGCTTGTGTGGAAGCCAGCCATTAGTTTTTTTAGTTGTATTAAATTAGCCTGAAATGTAACCAAGAGATAATTTTTAACATCATCATCTAGTTCTGGGTATTGTAACAGCAAAAGCAAGTGTGCAATTCAAGGAAAAAAAAAACATAGTAGAAAACTGCATATCTCATTGAAAATGGACACTATTTTGTGGTTCACCTTCCATTTTTTGTAGTTTGAAGGATTTCATAGCCAGAAATGGTGTCTATTTCCATGTTCTATGGAAAAGGGTTTCCCTCTCCTGTCTCAGGCATCTCAGCAAGACTTGATAGTACTGTATAGAGCAATGCACCTCATTTATTTTGGTTTTCCCCCTCTCAGAGCTCTTCTGTGAAGACTCTTGCTGTCAGCTTTCTCAATAACACTCCAGCTGCATACTGCCTAGAATGCAAAGCTTAGTTTCTGCCTTGAAGGCAGACATGCAGTTCTCTTTGGGGACCTCCATGATGGAATTTGTCTGTCATTGAGACATTAGATGTGGAATATTTAAAACTTTCCCATCAGCTATTTGATGTGCCCATACAAATCACAAGGAGAAGAACAGCTTGCTTATATTTAGGGGTACATGCTGTTAAGTAGAAATTAACTTTATGAGAAACTTTGTCTCTCTTTAGAGACTTCAAACCAATTTAATTGTGTTGGTGCAACCCCCTTCACCCAATAAATAAAGAAGTGAATTTAAACTGAGGAAAAACACCCAGTTTTGGAACATTCTCTTGAAGAGCTGGTTCTCCTAGCCAGCATCAACCAAGGGAGCTTCACCAGTGTCACTGGAGTTACTCTGTCTTGCAGCAGCTGAGGATCTGACCCGGTTATTTTAACAATCATATAAGAATGCCCAATGTTTAGGAATTAGGGCAAGATAGACAGACATGTGGTGCGACATAAGCCAATGATCTGGCCTCAATTTCGTCCGATTAAAGTATGTAAAGTAGTGGTCATGAAAACAGTAAGTGAAGACAAAGCAGTTTTGTTCTGAAATTGCTTAACGAAGGCAGGACTGACTGAACAGTAGCATTGGTTTTTAGTGACCTTTCATAAAGAAAAGGCAGTCTGTCTGTCATTATGCAAATTCAAGAACATCTGTTCCATGAAACCCCGTAATAATGCCTGAGGTTTGCATTGGATGAGAATAAAAACTGTTTTGACAAAGGCTACAGAGTATGCTTGTATTAGCCAGACAGCTCTTTTTTCTAGGCCAAGTGTACCTCAAGAGTAGGGGGAAGCAGATCTTCAGCTGACATAAATTGTCATGGCTCAGTGGAACTGGTTTCTCAGAGTGCTATTTTATTCAGGGAATAACGTCAAAACCTAAGAGGTAAATTAGACTAGCAACTGCATTATCAGAGCATTAGTATTTCATTAGTAGCAGTGGCAGCAACTGATGGGCAATGCAATGTGAAGTTTTTATTGCAGCCTTCCTATGCAATCCAGAAAAGAGGCAACGAACATTGTTTTAACAAGAAGTCTGCCGGTGACTAACTCACATCTGCTTTAGTTTAATATATATAAAACCAAACAACCAAGCAATATTGACAGCAGATATAAACAATAAGTGGATGTCTCAGTTCTCTTTGATACTTAATAAACCTCAGGAAATACCTATTAAAACCTATCGGTTTTTTGCAAGACTGTTACCACCTCTGAATTTAAATGACTGAGGGGCTGATGTGCTGAGGGTCGTGAGTGCTGGGGACTTGTGCACTCCAGTGGCGACTGATAGAAATATTATAAACATGGAGATCAAACAGGAACACAGTGCACAGCAACTCACATCATTCCTTTAGGAAGAGCAACCACAGTCTCCTCTCACAGGCCTAGCTAGAGCATAGGGGAATTAGAGCAGAATTCCATCTTGCCAACATATGTCATGGCTCCTTTTCATCATCAGGAGCAGCAACCTCCTCTGTATTTGCAGCCAAAATGAGAGCTCTCTCCTAGACTGCAGGAGGAAAGATGAGGCTACTTGACTTCTCTGCACTGGGGCAACCATGTCTGAAGTCAGTCCTTGCTAAAGAACCGGTTGGAGAATAACCAACACCCTTTCAGATCCCAGCTGAGCAGCGTAGGACTCAAAGAATTATTTCTGCCATCCTATTTTTAAGGGTACTTATTAACTTCTGGATCACAGAAGGATTCCTAGAATTTTTCACAAAACATAATGGCCCAGGGAATAATGAAGACGATACACAGATTTTTGCAAGGACTGTCAGATGGGGGTTTTGTTTGCTTTTATGCTGGGCTTTGTCTGTTTGTTTTTAAAATCCAGCCTCTATTTTAAGGGTAGGCATTAAGCCAGCCTATCTATAAGAATGCAAACATTAGACATTAAGTCTAAGCTAAGAAGGGTACCTCCAGCCGATCACAGAGGTTTAATCTAAGCAAGAGGAATCAGTCTCTGAGTATGCCTGTGTCTGTTCATTGACTGGAGGGTGTAAGCTAGGCAGGTAGCTCAGACTGGCCTCATCACTTCCAGAGAGTTAAAAGCAGGTCAAACAAATCCTACCCCAAAGCCTGTAGCTTACACTGCCAGAAAAGCCCATGATAAATGATGGGACTTACTTTGCCTTAAATAACTAAAAATAGGGAACAGTCTGGCATTTGTTTAACTACTTGGCAGTTATTTTGGGGGTGATGGTGAAAACAGTGCAATAGTCTCTGTCTCTCAGCCCCATTCAGGAAGTCACCACCACAACCAGCAATTGCAGATGTGGGAGGTTGTGGGGGATGATGTCTGTGTTCCCTTTTCTCACGGCAATCACTTTCCTGCTTGTTGAAAGTGGCAACAGGACAGGAGCATCTGCCTTACCACTATAGTACTCAGATGCTGATCTTGGTCTGGAGAGACGTTCATGGGCAGGATGACTACGCAGCAGTGATTCCTGCAGAGAGTGACTGCACCAGAGTTTTGGGAAACGACTGTGTTTCAAATAGAGGGTTACTTGTGTTCCTGAGGGCAGCATGTGAGCAATGAGTTATTTCTGGTAGTTGTTTTCATGGGGTGGTACACATCCCATGGATATTTTTTCCTGCACCTTGCAGTTTGGGTGTGGGAGCATGGAGAGTGCTGCTGTTCTTGTTTGGCTTTTTTGTTTTTTTTTTCCCCAATATCTCTCATGTATTCCCTTATGAATTAGTTTTACCTTTGGCACCACATAAATTTGAAATCTGTATTTTTTCCCCCAATAAATATCTGAGACTAAAATTTTGGGAGTAAACTACACAGCAGATTAAAGATATAGCTAGCAATGTAGTTTTCAATAGAATAATAAATCACTTGCTTTTAAACAGGTGAATGAAAATAGCAGCTGAATGGTTGTAGCTGCAACTTGTTTACTGCTAAAACGGAAATGTTTTCCACTCCTTAAATTTACACAGATGTCTTATCCCCAAAATTTGCATTATTAATTCTTAGGTTAAGGCAGTGACAGCAGGAAAAGCTAACAATTTTATTATTACATTATATAATAAAAAGGTCAAAATTACATGAAGGCTTTTGTGAAAAAGGATGTTTTTAATCTGAAACTACCTTCTTGGATTTCTAAATGCAGTTACCAACTAAATATAGAAAAATATATTTGCTGTCTTTTCCTTCTCTGTGTGAATCATCTTGCTTTCCAGGGTGGAAGCGAAGAAGGAAAAATGCAAGACAAAGTGACAAAAGCTAAAAATCTGCTAAATCAAGTAGCAGCTTCATATAATTTCAAATGAGAGAAAAATATAATATCCTGAAGAGTTTAAAACACAAAAAATTGTGAAGTTTTAAAGCTATTTCATGCAATAGTTCTATTCTTCAATGGGCTTCACAATTAAGATGGTCATGCTAACTTGTTAAAGAAGTAACACATTAATTCTACATTTCCTGTGTTTTTGATTGGTTTCATTGTTAGTGTTCTTGAAAAGTTAATAGGCACTCACATCAACCAATATATGCCTGCAGCTTTAGCTTCATCTTAACATGTTATTATGTGATTATTATATAATGCATCAGAAATGACTTCTCATTATTGTTTTTAATAATGATGATTAACTTGGATTCCTTCCTCAAAAGTCTAATTCTGCCTCTTTATTCTAAATCTCAAGAGAGCTTCATTTAAAACCTAAGATATGCCAGAACAAGCCAGACAAATTATGTCATCAGCACATATTTTATTACTGGTTACATGAGGAGTTTGTACTCTTTGGTGGTTCTGTCCATGTCAGTGAAGGAAACAGTCTTGTTTGGTCAGGCTGCCTATGGGTAGTGAATAACACGTTAGGTTAACTAGCTTTCAATGGAGGCAGAATGTGAGGCAGCAGAGATCATTTATTTATGGCATAATTCATATTTTAAAGCCATCATTTATTTATACTGTTGATGCAGTTTTTTCAGTAGTGTCATATCACAGTTGATTTAAAACAACACAAGACCCCTATACATTCCGCAAACCAACACCTAGTCATCACGGGCTGCTAGTGCAGTGTTCCAGTGCACACTGCACACACATACACACATCCAGCAGAACATCAGAGCAAAATAATCCTTCATACATAATTTACACTCCCAGTCTCTGTGTGCTTTGTGCACTGATGAATTACTTGGTTGTGCTAAGGTAATTCAGAATGAGCTAAAAAGCAAATTATAGCAGGCATGTGCTCTAATATTATTATTCTGCAGGCCTGGATTTTGAAATTACTGTCTCTGAGACCTGATTCTGAAATATAATGTATTCAGCCTCCATGGTATTTCAGCCCAGTGTCTTATGTCTGAGGATGTCTGTGGACTCATTTCAAAAGCTTACACAGTCCAGAAAACCAATTTGATTTCTTTCTTTTTGCCTGAAATGGGCCTTGACATTTTAAAATCATTAAATGCAATCTCTTTCAGATGCTCACAAAAGGTCACAAAGACTATGGGACTGCCCCTGTTACGCTACACCACCACAGCTCTGATCCACTTTAGCAGGGGGACTAAGTGCTCAAGGCATTCAAAATTGAGCTCCTAATGTATTAAGTGCATTAGTAATAGTCACAGCTCTGCTAGAATTTCCATTACAAGGTCTAGATTACTGAGAGGAACAGGCTGTTTGGGATGCAGTTGATTTTAAAATGGGTTTTAGTATTGTGTTGGATCAGAGCCTGAGCAAACACTTGACATTTGCAGGATTTTTTTTCCTAGAAAAATATTTTTTTTTTGAGATGGGGAGAGAAGGGCAGGATTAAAAAAATAATACAGTTTGGGCACAGTCTGAAGAAAATACCAACATGACAAAACAGGGGGTGGATGACTCATGATGTGTATTCTTGCTGCATGTAGCATACTGCATGTATCAGCAGCTGTTTACATACCTCTATTTAATTTCACATGAAAAGTAACTGATGACAACCTAAGAGAGAAAGGAATAGCACTAGAAAACAGGACAGCTGCAACATGAATACCTTTCTTTCATGTACTGCATTGTTTTCTGCCTGCGCTTAGAAAGATAATTTCTCTAGTTACTGAAAAGAAAAGGTTCATCTGTTTGGAGAATATGATCCAAAATGCACTAAATTTGCAACATTTTGACAGTTTTACTTAGCACTGGACCAAGTTTTAAGGCTGCCTTTTTCATTCAGTGACAGCAGGATTAAGCCCTAAATCTCTTCTGGGAGGTCAGATTACGTCCAGACAGAGCTTTTTAAGTAATCCTCACTCTCCTGATTCCAACCCATCCTCCTTTCTCCGGCTGCCACCTCTCCATCATGCCAGGGCAGTGTGTGCCTGGACGTGTGGTGAAGCCTGTTTCTCAGCCTGGTCCTGTTCATGGCACATCTGTGTGAACAGCTGTGCTGACACAACAGAGGTGGCTGTAGAGGGTCATAAGTGTCTTGAGTACTCCCAACAGCACTTCCACCGAGAAATACGTATTCAGGGCTACAGCCTAACTTTCAGTTGAGTACTCCCATGCCCCAGTAGTAATATCACAGTCTTCAATAGCAGTGACCAGAATTACATCAGCACTGCTGTAGGAGAGAAGTACATGTTAGAATTATCCAGCGAAATGCTGCCAGTCTTGCTGTTTCGCAGATTTCCTTAGCTAACAAAGTAGGCATCGGATCCTGTAGATACTTACAAAATCACATGCATCTGAGTATTTATTTGTGCATCTTGTGTGTAGTGAGAGGCTCAAAAGCAGTACATGGGCCTGCTGAAAGGTCACAAACACCAACACCCTGAAAAAAACCCAGCTATTTTATTCAGTACATTTATTTTTATGTATTACCCTAATTTGTGAGAGTACTTCCTTCTTTCTGAAAACGTTTGAAAGTGTTTGTTTTGTCATCATCACATCTATCAAGAGGAAAGGATGTGGCTTGACCTTATGTAGGTGGTCTCCATCAAACATTGCAAATCTTTGTATAACAAAAACTGAAGTGATACTGCTGTTCTGAACATATGGTACAAGTGACAGAGGCTGAAACGTGCATGTGACGTAAATAAACATTGCAAAATATGTCTGGATCTCTCTGTTCTGGAAACCTGTGCAGCCTGTTGGCTTTATCTTACTGAGCAGTTCCTCTGAATCCATAAGGACAGGACAAAAATTAAGTAGACTTGCAAATCCACCTGTATAAAAACATGTCGATGTCAAGCAGGAGAAAGCTGGCATGAACAGACATGTAAAAATTTTGTTCATGTCCACTTGACTGCAAATGGTTCTACAAGTGAGGATGACAAAGAGCGTCTACCTGCAGAGAACAGAGGTGCTCCCTTGGTTCCTGTAATATCACATATTGTCCAGTCCTCATCTTCTTCTAGGGAATAGAATCAACTGAGTCTGTTTTTATCACTCTATGTCCCTTGTGGTTTTCATGTTACTCTCCTGATGTGTTCTGCAGTCCAGTCTTGTCCTTCATCCCTGCTGCTATACCTTTACACCCCAGTATCTGTACATATCTATTATTTATGCAGCTTATGCAGAGATGGGTAATTCATTGCCTATTGAGAGTCATACCACTGGAGCTATTTCTTTCTAACCATATCTGAGTATTAGCTAGTAGTTTGGCTTCCCAGTATTATCTCTGATTGGATCCATATACTATCTATCTGTCTGCTGTGTATGTGTGTCAGTGTGTAGGTCATCATGTGTTGTCTTTTTCCATTAATTTCCACTGCTTAGCCAAAGCTCAACCTCCCATCGGAGGATTCATCATATTCTTTTCTCCACATTTCAAAAAAAATTTATTATGGGAGTACAGATCCCAATCCAACAAAGTACTTGTTCACATGCTTCCTAAGTACTTCTACTGTACACAAATAACTATTTATGTGCTTAAAAATAAACACTATTAATCAAATGCTTTACTGAATCAACACCTTAATTTGCATCACATGTATCACCAGAGGTATGAGGTGGATGAAAATGTGAATGCTTGTACTAGCTCTGAAACTTGCAATGAAGAGCTAATTTGTAATACCCATCTATTCTGGTAGGAATCCAGCATTTTTCGTAACTGAGGAGTAAGAATTCGATAAAGTGGTCTGGATTGATACCAGTGCAAACAAAAACAATGCTTACCTTGACTTTTTTTTTGCAAAATGTATACACAGTTGGTCTCTCAGGACAAGGAACTCTTGTTTGCAACTCTTTTGATCAAGGCCATAATAAAATGTTACTGCACAGCTCAGAGAAGCCCATCCATATTAGTGACTTTTTTGCCAAGTTCACCTCCCAAGGAATGCAATTTACTGCATGCATATTTTATCAACATAAAGGACACAGTGCATCAGTGTAGACCGCCATCTGTCTTATTGGTACAGTAACGGGGTAGTCTGCAAAGATTGCAAGTGCCAGATTAAGAAAAGGCCATAGGTATCTGAAGTGAGAATTCAGAAGAATTTAAGGTTGTGTAGAGAAAAGTGAGAACTGAGACTCTTAACCGCTGTTTATAATCCACAGCCATGACTGAATTTGTCTGGGAGAAGAGAGGTGATGGCAGTGAAGGTCTGCCCAATGTAGCAACTGTCCTATAGATACAAGGGGGAGATTCCCTACTCCTCGTTTAAAAGTTTACAGCATAGACTTCTGTTTCTGAGCTAATCATTTAGACTACCTTTATAGTCACTGGAGAGAAATAGGCACTTCTAAAAGGGAATTTATAGAACCCATTTTAGATGAGTTTGTGAGGAGAAGAGGTACTATGCTCTGGAAATGCCTGTTTCTCACCAGAGATCACAAAGGGCGTGTAGATGTTGACAAAGACACAAGGAGGATCTCACTTCAAATTAAGGATTCACATATAGATTTATTCTGGCATTTCCCAGATTTGTAGTGTAACTAATCCCCATTTGTGTTCTGTTATGAGTGGGCAGGAAGAGGTGACAACTTACAGAGATTTTGCTCTGACCTTTGAGAAGCGCTGTACTTTTTGCAAAAAATGGAAACTGTTGAACAGTGAATTATGCATGTCCTGGCATCTCATCAGTTATACAGGTAATACTATCGCAAACTGGGAAAAACATTATTTTGTAGCAAAGGTCTGGCAGTGCCATCAACAATTAAATGTGGGTTTATTCTAAAGAACTGATCTGCAGAAGCAGCATGAAATGCCTGCAGACACCCCCCACCCTCCCCATCTCCCTGTTTACTCAGTCATCACATTTACTAGATCATCAGATTAACTGCAGCAGAAATACCACTTCTTGTAAGATCATTTCACATCCTGAAAGTTTACTCAGAGTTCTTGTAACCAAACAAAGCTCCTTCCATCCCATGCCTCTCTACCCATAACAGCTTTTATGAGCCAGAAGAGGCATCTTCAGAAACCTGCTGCCTCCACATGCACCGTACAAGCTCATGGCTCCCACATGGTTCTGGACCACAGAGGGCTGAATTCACAGTGGTGCTCACAAAACAGCCCCCAGCACATCACCCTGCCTGCAGGCTGTGACCCAGTCTCATGGACAGGCCTTGGACTCAGGGTATGTGCAAAGAAGGCAAAGAGGAAGAGACTTCCCTGTGGCTGTCATTTCCCTCTCCCCCTCTGAGGTTATCTATACAAAACATCTGCCTTTTTCCAGATTTTCTCCTTGTTTAACTTACCGTTGGCTAGGTCTTGTCATGAATTTGAAACCTGATGCTGAAGGTTAATATATCTATGATCAAGATACAGCAGATGGATAAATTCTACACCTGAATAAATCTACAGGAATTGGTTCAGAGAAAAGAAAAATAAGTGGTGACATCACTAGTATTTAGGTTATGTTTTTGTGCCTGTACTATTAATTCAGAAAGTCATCTAGAGCGAGATAGCAAGATATTTTTAGCATATGACAGCTCAATACTGCTAAGCTTCTATAATCCTCAAGTAGTTCTTTTATGGTGCACTTTTTAATTACATTTTACATGTACGTATGGCAGTTTGTAGTCTTCTTAAAATAAATATTTCCCATATATCCATATGCATGATCCACACTTATTTTGTAGTACAAGATGTGCTGACAGAGATTAAAAGATTGCAACACAGCAGAAGGCGTTGTGCTATCTTGCAAGTGCAAAGTAGGTACCTTTATCTGACTCAGTTTTTAGCATCTGTCTTCCGATTCGTAACAGTTCTTGTTCCACATAAAACTATAATCAACTCTTAAGCCTCATTTCTTCAGGCACTGACATTGCAGGCTTTTTGGGGTTGTAGCAAATAAAAACCTAAATGGTTTTAAGTCCCATGAGTGAAAATGCTTAAGCTGCAAAGTTTTCTTATTGCAGTCTTCAATAAAGCCTTTGTGCTGGGGGAATACACCATAACCTTTCAACTGGGTTAGACAATAACTAATAATACCTATTTTCGTTACAAGGATGTAACACCTTGCCTCTCAGGGTGGAGTTAGGAAAAAAAAACCCAAACCTTTTCATTAAAACCCTTTTTTCCTTCCAAAAATTAGTACCTTGCAAAACTCTGGAAGCAAGGATTTTGACAGAGAGGTAGGTTAAATTTTTTTTTCTTTTTTTTTTTTCACATGCTTACTTGTGCCTCATTGTAAAGGCAGTCTGATTAGCTTAAAGTTGTGCCCAGGCTGAGTTAGAAATGAGGCATGTTGAGCGCTACAGCAAGCAAAGAGGTGACAGAAGGAAGCTCACTGTGCCTTTTGCCCATCTGTCAGGGATGTCAGTGCCCATTACTGCTGGGGAGACTGCGGAATCAGTGCACAGCCACTGACAGACGATTTGGGGTGTCCATACCCTCAGGGTCATGCTGCAGCCTGGCCTGTCCTCAGAGATGGTGCTCCTTATTGTCCTTCTCTCCCACTGCTGGGGCAGTGGTGTCACCCCTTCTTGCTTGCTCCACTCAGCAGCACCACTGTTGGGGACACAGTGCTGTGGATTTGGCTCTGAGGAGTTGTGCGTTATGTTTTGTTCTGTTTAGCGGTCTCTAAAAATATTTTCCTGCTGGAGCTGGGCACTGGTCAAAGCCAGGCTGGCTTCATGGGAAGGGGAATGGTGCTGCCCTACTGCTAGCACAGTCATGTCAGTGAAATCACATATATAAGTTACAGTAAGAAAAGTCTTAATCTTATATTTTGTCTGTCTCCACCTTCACCGCTCCTTTTTGCACACTTGGAAGGAGTTTTATGGTGTTTTTGCTGGCAAATAGCTATGGTTTCTGTATAACAAGCTTTCTTGTAAGGAAAGAAAGATCAAATAAGAAAAACTGTTTAGACAAAACTAGAAATTGAAAGTAAATGGATTAGACACTGAACAGTGGCATTTTTATTGCAGTTCCTAACATAGACTAAGAAATAGGTCCCCCACCTCTCAGCTCCTCACCTCACATGTTCAACAGGGGGGAAACCCCTGGTGGCTTGCCACTGTTTCAGACATAAAGGCTGAGAAAAGAATTTGGCATCCAGCAAATGAGCAGGACCTTTAGGTGCCTGACTTTCCCTCAAGACTGGGGTGGAGCAGGCACACTTCATTGGGATTGCCTGAGCTCAACATGGGCTTCCTCCCAAAGGAGAGACTCTGTGAAGTCTTCCCCATTTACTTCATGATTGCTTTTAAGCAGTAAATGAAAAGTAAGTAGCACAAAATGTCACAGAAGCATGAGCTATATGAGCCACAGGCACATACACTGTGGAAACTACTCCTTAGGAGAAGAATAAAAGCCTTCTAAATATTTAAATATTGTAATTAAAGTAATAAATAATAGAAAATTTAGAAACTAATAATGTAATTGTTAAAAATATTTTTAAGCCACCAACATGCTAGGAAATTTTGTGAGAACAGGAAGAAAAAAACCAAATGCAACCTTCTTTCCTAAAGCAAACAAACTCTCAAAAATCCTTGCTCATTAGATTTATATTTCTCAGATATGTTTGCCAGCAATAGGAAGAAAAGAACCTCTGCTATGAAACCTCTGCATAGTTTTCACAGATTTTTTATAAATACCTACTACCTATGGAGGTATTTCACAAGACACTGTATGATTAGCTGTTGAAATTGTGGTTCAGCCAATATATTAAAAGACTAATACTGAAGTGGAAAATTGAGTTGGTGTTAGTAACCTTGCAAAAAGGAGAAAACCTATCCAACAGAGGAAATTAAATCTTTGACATGACACTTATCTAGAAAGAAGATAAATTATCCCTACTATCTATTTTCTGAGTTGTTTGTTGTTTGTTGTTTTGTTTTCTAATTTTAAACTGCAGTGTGTGCAGATCAGTGGAAAGCAATGGGCATTTAACTTAAGTCCCACAGTATGAAAAACATATTTCTGACAAAGGACTTGACAATTTGCATTTTTTTGCAATTCTTTTTTCCAGAATAAATGGCCTTTCCAGGTCAGTAGTAGAGAAACAGAAATAAATTCTAAAAATTTTAAAGTTACAAGGTCAAGAATTGTTAGATCAAAAAGTGTCATCTATATTTTCTAGTAGTTCGATGTTTAATCCAATACTAAATTATGCCTATGGCAATCATTGCTGCACAATTAAATTGGTACAAAATTCCTGCTACAGAAAGCAGATAGTCCTCCTTGATAAGCAGGTATTCTGCATTTTACTTTGGTGATTATTTGAATCTAGACCTCATCCTCTATAGTATTCAAATTTTTTTTAAAATTGAGAATTGTTAAATTCCTCTTGGTATTTTTCTCTTATCACAACCTAGAGGTGCCAATAGCAATTTTTGTAGTTGCTACATAAAGACATATAAGAACATTTGTTGATTCTCTAGTCTCATAAATTCTTGTGGTTTACTGAACTAGTCCTGCAGGAAGTACCTGGCAAATGCTGCACAGTAGTGTTAATTCACTTTCTTGGATGAATATGGGACAAGCTGGGGATAGAACAGGCAAAGGGCTCAGTTATCAAGAACAGCTACCATCTTCTTTCTCTGCACTTGAAGGCTTTGGGTTTGGCTGTGCTGGCACTCCTGTCTCCTCACACCTTTGCAGCTCCTGAGTAAAGGATTATGATGGGCAGCACAGGAGTAAATGCCCTTGCAGGGCCAGTCATTGTGGACATCAAAACATCTGCTGATCCCTGCCTCACTCCTGCTGGTCCTTCTGGTAACTGAGTGCCTACCCCCAGCGTCATATCCTGCAACTTTGCACCATGCTCACCCTACTGCTGCATGAAACTGAAATGCTACCCACAAAGACAAAATAGGAAATGAAGTTTTCCCTTGCACCTTGGGGAAGATTTATGCTGAAAGTGAAGATTCTACTACAGCCAAGAGCCATCAGATGCTGTGATCTTTTCACTTGGAAACCAACAAAGTCCTCTTCCTCGCCAACTTTAGTGAAGTACGTTTGAGAGTCCAATTCAGTGACACTAGAAGGCACATGTGTAGTAGGTCTCTGTCAGTAAGTGAGAAAAACAACTGGAGATTTCAAGGCAACTATAGTGTAAATCAAGAAGACTTCTAACATATTTATGACTTTTTCTGTGTTCCTCCCTACCTGAGAAATTTACTCATGATGCTGAGGTGTGCGTAAAGTAGAAAATTAAAGCACTTATTTCACCAATTGCTACAGCATCTGTTTCAGACAGTGAGGGAAAATACTGTGTGCCCAAAGCAACTAAACAGAAGAGAGGCATGGTTGAGCACTAAGAGTTTCTCATTCCTCTACTCAGCCTCCCCAGGTGAAGCAATGTGCTTTTTAAGCAGTAAATCCTTTGGTTTTTTATCCCCTTCTGATCCTTTTACCTAAGAAACTGTGGTGAGACATGCCTACAGGGATAACTGGGCCTTTTGTATTAGATCATCTACGTATTCATGTTACCAGCTGAGCAAACCAAGAAAAAAAACCAAACCAAAACATACAGCAAAGGAGAGGAAAATATTTGCATGTAAGGTAATAGTGTCAGGAACACAGCATAATTTCTAAGCCACAGTCTGCTCACAGGGTTTGTTTGTTGTTGCTATTGCTTTTTTGAAAGAGAGATATTAAACTCTGAACCTTACCCATGCAGTATTAGCAAGCTCTCACAGGTAGGGATAGTAATTATAAGGCTTCATTCATTAGGGAGAATGTTGAAAGCCTGAGGGACCTGGTTTCTTGGTATGGTATAATTGTACTTCCTTGTCATAAAAGGACAGGGCTTATTTCCCATAACAGCCTGGCAAGCATAAGTAGTTAGCTTTACCAGACCCAAACCACTATCCATTCATGTCAGGGGAAAGAGTTTCATTGTCCTCACCGAGTGCTGCTGGATTGAGTCCATAAACCCCGTCAAATAAAACATTTAAGCATGCAAATAGACTCAGTGCTCTAAATGGGAACATTCATGTCCTTTGCTATGCTAATTATAGAGATCAAGAAACATCGATGTATCTACATGAACAGCAAGTCAGAAAAAAGAACAGAATGGCAAAGATTTAATTTGAAAGTTGAAGTTAGAAATCCTCAGCTGGACAATACTGGGTTGAGGTCCACCCACATGGTGCCTGCGCACCTTCAAACCTTTTTTTGACTTGAGTAGGTTGCAGCTCTGTCCTTTCTCTGGCTTTTCTTTAGTTTTCAGATTCCTTAGTTTCCTATACTTGTTTCCAGGGTTCTTTTAGGCCTTTTAATAAACTGCCACCTGCCTTTGATTCCTAGAAACAGATCTGACCCTTCTTACAAAAATCTTCTCAATTTCAGAGCACTCTTCCCACAGCTCTCTTGTGATGGGTCCAGGGTTCCAACATTAGAGTTGAAACAGACTACAGACTTTATTAAAGGTCTTGTACATTACTTTGAAGAAAACTGCTAAAGACAGTCTTTTCTCTACCTCTGGTTTTCCAAGAGTCTTTTATCCCTTCTGATTAAGATTGTAAGAAACAAACATTCTCTCACTAGCACATATGTTATTTTCTGGAAGACTATTTTTTTCATCTTTTGATCCAATCTGGTAATTTTTTTCATGTCTTTCCACCCGCTCTCTGAAAAGAGCAATCTGACAGCTTGACTCCTTTTTAGGAGATTCCTAGTTAGTCTACCCAAATGACTATGGTATCTCCCACAAATACCCTAATACTCATCTCCCCTTTCTCTCCAAGGTTCAGTCAATTACAGGTACTGTTTCCAGGAATTCTTCATTTGAGTGGACAATCATCAGGTGTAATAACTCTCATCATTCTCCTAATGACAGCTCTAAAGATTTCTCCCATCAGCTCCTGTGGTTTTAGCTCAAGATGAAGGAAGCTGATAATGGAAAAGACAAACTCCTTCCTCCCGCCTGCCATCCCATTCAATATGGCAGTAGAAGCCCTACAGCAAACACATGGGGAAAGCCCTTGGTGTTAAGCAAAATGAATTAATAATGTGCATATTCTTCAAATCCTTACTTTAGCTGTTAATGTCCAAATAAAAGCCAAGAAAAAAACAACAACAATAACAATACCAACCCCGTAAAATACATTGCATTCTGTTTTATTTGGAAATCTGGGTAGGATAAAGTACAGGCAGGTGCCAGGAAGATTACCAGTTCATTCACTCTACAGGGCTTGATACTGTGGAGAAGTGACTGCACCACCTTGGGCATGGTCTGTCTGGAGATGTCCTAAGAAGGGCACAGTCACCATTTTAGGCCTGTAGCTAAATGTCACAATCTGACTCTTACTTAGCTTATTGCATGTAAAAGCTTCTTCCATGAGACTGTATATTTAATAACAACTGAGGGTGGCGTCTCCTAAAACACTGTGTGTGAGCAGAACCTGAGGACTCTTCCGTAGTACTCCATCTGGCTGGTACATCTGAAAGCAAACCTCAGTGTGCTCTAGAAAGATGTATTCAATGCATTTCATCACCTCCTCATTTATAGATTCATGTACCACTGACTTGTGCCCCATGACCTAAAGCCTACTGAACTCCACAATACTTGTTCTCACAAACATCCATGAGTATTTGATTTACCCTCCCACAAAGAAATTTGCTTTGGAGAGCTTTTCTTTCTAAACATTGTTCCTTTATAGATATTTAAACCAAAGTTTTCAAGACTTAAAATATCTCCTGTAGCCCATTTGGGGAGGGGAAGTTGCAGTACTCAAAGAATATAGAAGTCAGCAATTCTTTTTTAACTGGACAAGGAGATTATTGTGTTCTGGCTACAACTAAGAAATTGTTGATGCAAAAGAAGACTGTCATGCTGCTCAAAATCAAAATGTATACTTTTCCAGGAAAAACCTGTAGTATCATAAGTCTTATGAGAATACACCTGTAGTCAAACCATAGTCATATAGAATAATATCACAATAACAACTGAAAAAGAGATTTAATTAAATAACTACCTCTTCTTTTATTAAAACAGATAGATAGATAGATAGACAGATAGATAGATAGATAGATAGATAGATAGATAGATAGATAGATAAAAGTCTGTCAAATAAGTATTTTTAAGGAGTCCTTCTTAGGAGTTAAAACCAGGTGAATTTCTGACCTGAGATAATTTGACCAAAAAAACTGTTTTAAAGGAGATATACTGAGTTATTAAATGGAAGGGGAGAACAGTAAAAATTATCTTTTAAGTAGCATTAAGATTCTTAATTGTCTGTTAGTTTTTAGGATATTCCAGTATACTTATTTTGAAAATAGTACTTGGTACTTGGCAGAGCTTAATAATGGATCACGTTTAGCCAGAAATAGTTAACTTAAGTTCTAAAGCTTAATTGCTTGAAGTCAGTAGACTGAAAATTACAATTTACTTAAATTTTCTAAAGTTGATAAAAAACTTTATGCAAAAGACTCTTTAGCACTATGCCCCAGACCAGGCACCGTAGGTTCAATCCTGTGAGTGTTTCCCATCAAAAGTTTTCTGCTGTTTCACTGAATAAGATTCAGACCAGGATGAAAGCCAGAGTTATTTCAGAATCTGAAGGGAATTTGACTTCAGGGGAAGAGCAGACCAAAGGTAGGATGGGTCAGGTCACATGGATCTCTGCAAGAGCTCTTAGCATGGCCTGTGTCAACATGGAAAAGCGTCTAAAACTCGTGCTCTTGAGCTGTAACATTCCCAGAGGACTGGGCCAGAGCAGCCAATGTGAAACATATGGGCACATGGGCAGTATCCAGGTCTGTGTCCAGGGCTGGAGCCGTTCCACCTGCCCCTGACCCCCAGCAGGTGGTCCAGGGCAGGCTGGCACAGAAGCCACTTGTTCACCCTCTGGAGCTGCGCTGTTGTTCGTGGCCCAGCAGAACATGTGTTGTGCACCAGGATGGGCTGGTGACTCATGCCTCCTTCCCCCAGAACTGCCCCTGCTGATGGCAGGAATTGTCCACCAGCCAGCTGGTTGAAATGGGAAAAGAGCAAAGGTTTGGATGCCACCCTGAAGTGGCTGGTTGCATGCCAAGGCAGACTTTGGGCTTGCTTGAAGGCATATCTGTGTAGACATAACAAAGGGCAGCACTCTACCATTCAATATCAGTCAGCCCATGGAACTTACTTCTGTCTGAAAGATGTTAGATTATTAATAATTAAAAATATTTTATTTTCCTCCTGAGTCCTTGCAAGATGTGTGTGGATATGTGCATGTGTGTGAGAGAGACTAAGCATAGGCAAAAGTGACCTCTCTAAATACATTAGTATAGACTAAGCACTTTGTACTGTTTAAACTATGTTGGTTTCTAATTCAAAAAGTCAGGGCATTAGTTCATTGTAATTTTATCTTGGAAGAGAACAAAACGGAACAGCAAGCTTAGAAAAGTAAAATACATTAAAGTCTCAATGTTCTGGTGAGCACAACACCATGTGCAGACAAAGCAAAACTGAATCTCTGCTTAGATTTACAGTCTGCACCTTATATAGGTCAGATTGCAGCACCAATGTGAGTAGGGGGCAAGTTAGTCCTTCATCCATGCTTCCAGTATGCCTATATCATACAACTGGAATTGACCACCTTCTCTTCCCTCTCAGAAAGCAAAGAGGAAAACAGAAACATCCTGGGGAAAATATAACAAGAAATGTGTAAAATGTAAAATAATTTCACAGACTGCAATTTGACTGTTTTGTGACTGCCAGGAGCTTTATGAATGAACTCTTTATGGCATTCAACCAACAAACCTCCAGCATTTGGAGGGTTTAATTACTGCTGCATTTTTTTTTCTTTTTTTTTTGTGTGTGTTTCATTTCAAACACCTCCAGCAGGACAGTGTAAATCATAGAGTTCAAACTTTTACAGATATTATTACTCTTTCATGTGGCTCACCTTTGTTACCCAGCAGTAAAATTCAGTGTCAATATTTCTGAGACAATGCGTACTTAACTTCTTTCTTTTTTTTGTTGGTCAGGTGCTAATTTATTATTCCTGTGTACCAGGAGCTGTCCATTAACGATGCATAATAGGACTATTTTAGTCCACAAGGCAGGAGGAAATGCATCTATAAATCATTCTCCCCACCACCACACTCTTTTGGGAAGCACAGAGAGCATACATTAATAATGACTGTAGTAAAGACTAGCACTTTGTTGGAGCTAACATGAAGGAGAAACATGAAGAAGAAACATAGCTTTCTCTCAGGAACATTCAACACTTGAAACACGTCTACTAAGTGAAATTTCTTTTGGTTAGCTAACTAAGCTTGCTGGTTTCCTGGGAATCATCAAGGTTTTCTTGCGTCTCTTCATTCTTGGGCCACTCCTAGGGCAGTGGTTATTGCAGCTGGCCTAGGCCTGTTTATAGGCTCATCCCCTCATTTTCAGTCCTGCTACTGAAATCAACCTTCAGTAATGTGGTAAGATCTCCCACCAAGAAACCAATACTTTGTCCAAGGGACATTAGAGAGCCTTTTCTAGTTGGAAAAGCCAGGAAGAACAAAACCCATCCCAAACCCACCCACAAAGAAGACTTGACCAACCAGACTGATAAACTAAAGGCACATGATCTTTGACCAAGAGCTTTCTGATTAAGATGTCTTTAGAACAGCCTGGAAATAGTTCCAGAAATCCTCTCCAGCACTCTAGAGTTCAGACCTTCCTCCAGTAAATGGCTGTAAACCTGTCCCTCTCCTTTGTGCCCAAATGTACTATTGTGGATCCATGCTAGCACATGAAAAGCTCAATGGCACCATGTCAGGGTGCAATCCTGGCCTTGGAGTCCATTTCCAGCCCTCACCTGCAGTGTCTGCTTAGGAAAGGAATGAACCAAGGTGAGAGTAGCAAGATTCCCCCTGCTTCCAGCAACTAGCGATTTAGGGATTTATCATGTTTGGAAGCTTTATCCTGATTTTCATGTTTAATCTGTCCTCCATGGATTTGTCTACAGCACATCCTTATCTCCCTCACGCGTTTCTGCAGTGAGTCCTCATTGCGTCTCAAGTGGTTGCCATTCCACATCCTTCATCATCCTGGACAACCTTCCCTGTACTTAAATAGTGCCATGAAAGATGAGATAAGAAGAACTGTGCATAGTTTTCAAGCCATGGGCACATCACATATTTATGCAGTGGTCTAACAATGCTCTCTGTTCTGTCCTCTGCTCCTTTCCCAATATTTAATGGTATTTTATTTGCCTTTTTGACTGCTGCTGAGCACTGAGCTGGCACTTTCAAAGAACTATTCACAATGATCCTAACATCACTTTCCCAAATGTGGTAAAATAAATTTATAGTTGTCATAAGCTTCTTCTGGACTGTTTGGGTTCTGTTATACTCCCCACTATATAGCTGGAGGCTGAAGAGCTTTTTTGGCACATGCAAGACTTTTTTCCATAGACACCCCCTTTATTACCAGCCATTCAAGTGGCTTGTGCAGCTGACATGGCACTGTGTATTCTTATTCTTGGGATATTCTGTGAATTTGTGTCCTGCAGAAACACCCATTAGCTGCGACTTACTCAAGAGACAGCTTGTTCTGTCTTTCTCTGGGCTATTAACCTCTCCCCTTCTTAAGACTATCTCCTTTTCTCAGCAAAACATTTAAATTCTTAACTTATGGAGAGTAAGATGTTCTTTTCAGCTGGGAACCCACATCATAAATCTGTGTGTGAATCTTTCCAGTACATCAGACTTGATATTTTATAAAAACATGCATATTTGCAGCCATATTTTATGCAAACACTTACATATCATTAATGCGTGAAGTTTATTAGTAGCTCTTGATTGGATCTAGACAAAAAAATATGTCTTCAAGGGATACAATGAGCAGAGTTCATTATATATATGCAGTTGGGATGAGATCTGTAAGCAGAACTAATCTCTTTCATTAAACAACTGTATAGTTTGAAAAATAAAAAACAAGCTCTTGGGCACTTAAGATATTCAGATCTGAAAGAGAAACAGCAGCTTTCAAAGCAAAAGACAAGCACAGACCAATTGCTCAGAGTTTAGTTAAATATGTATCAATTAGATCATCTCTGAAAAAATGACAGCTGGTATCAGTGAAGTAGAGGTAGGCTACCACTAGAAAATCTAGAGTTAGGGTTATTTTTTCCCCAACACTTGGCTTTTATCAACATTGAATTTCATTTGCAATTTTATCACCCTGTCTCTCCAGTAATGTGAAAGCTTTCTGCAGCTCTTCACAGCTCACTGTAGATTTGATTATTCTGAATAACTTTGCCGTTAGCAACCTTTATCACCTCACTATTCCTTGCTTTTACCAGATGATTTATGTTCAGTATCCATACATCCTGCTTTATTACACAATACTGGCACACCGGTACTGTATGGCAATGCACCCATAACTCGTGCCATACTCATCATCAAGTTTTTGCAAACTTTGAAGCACAGGAGAGTTTCATGAAGGTGACTGTCACACAGTGAGATAGTTTTTAAGACACTTGAGGATGTTTGAGGGAGCATTCACTTGACAGCTCAATTTAAAAATAAAACAAAAGCCCGAAAACTTAGGGCATGCTGTATAGCTCCTCTGAGAAGTGTTTATTTACATCAGCTGAAGACCTATCCATTGCTGCTTTTAATTATGCTTCACATTCTGTAGGTTTTCAAAGATGATTACAAAATACTTTCTATTTTACTCTGAGCTGTAAATGTACTGGCCTATATCTCCCTAATCTGTGAACCAGACACCATACCCTTTGACTTAGAGCCTTGTAAAAGAGTAAACTTTCATGAAATTGCATCTGCTGTGCTTATAGATCAAACTTTGATTTGAACACCAGGCAAACAGAGGTATGGAGGGTTTGTTTACAGTTATTTCCTATGTCTCAGAACGGAACTAAAAATTTCAAATCATCAGTAAATAAATGACTTGCATCATGGATTGTTGTTTTTGACAGGAAATGCAATTTCATGATTGTACATAGCACATCCACATGAGATTCAGCTGGGTTTCTGCCAAATATTTAACATAGTCTACATGTATTTTTGGAATTGGACAAGCTATTATTTAAATGCTGTAATCTGTACTTCAGATAGAACAATGTGCCTGACAAGCATGGTAGATAGTTCGAAAAATAGTAATTATCATTCTTTTCAGTTTCAGAAAGATTCAATAGTTCTTTTTCTGGAATTCTGTTGCATTCCAAATTTTGTGTTAAAAGTCTGGCAAATCTAAGGACTATAATTATTTTCTTAGTTTGCCTATTACCATGGAAAAACCAAATCTTACAGATATAATAAATAAGACATCAGTTGCAGTAGACTGTAGACCCTGAATCTATCCCTCAGCTCTAGACTTTCTGTGCTTGTCTCCTGGAAGGGGAACAATAGATGGGCACCTCTCCAAAACATTCCCTACTTGGCAGCAAAATGAGACTTCACCCGCTGTAAACCATGCAGAGCGATGCCATGCCCTCTAGGTTACAACAGCTGGAAATGTTAACCCTTGATCACTATCAGTGGGCAACCGAATTAAGACCTCACTAATTGAGCAAGGAAGCTGATGCTGCCCAGTACCATAGTGCTATGCCCTTTGCTAACCCATACTGTGCCAGTCTATAGTAGACCACAGAGGGCAGAGATCCTGGATATCTTCCCCACTGTGACCACTCCAATGCTTCTCTGAGCAACCTGATCTAGTTGAGGATGTTCCTGCTCATTGCAGAGGGGTTGGACTAGATGATCCTTAAAGATCCCTTCCAACCCAATGTATTCTATGATTTTATGGTTCTATGATTCTATGATTTTAATTTCATTTTTAAAAATTAAATGGAAAAAGCTGACGAACAAGATTTGTAAATGTATCTTTCAAGATATTTTTGACAGGAGGCAATATTATCTCACCCTTGTCACTGAAAGATTTAGACTTCATTGCTTCAACTTAACTTACACAAATACATGGTCCGTCAGAACCACTTTACCACTTTTTGGGGGGCTATAGCAGTCATAAAAGAAAAGAAGTGCTTTAGTGTCCATAGTGTCAAAAGAATTATTAACTTTCAGATCACTCTTTTTCTTACAAGTTAGAGTTATTTTGTGAAGATACATTCAAAAGGGAAGCTAGAAGCACATACAATAACAACAAAGATCAATCTTAGCAGATTCTGTTGATTGTACTTAGACACTTTCATTTTTGTTTTAGGTCCAGCTGAATAAAGGACTTACGCATCTAAATCCAGGAGTGTGAGGCAGAGCCCTGTTCATATGTTGTCAAAATGGGAGTGTCATTAAAAATCACAAATGCTTGGGTTTTCCATTTGTAAAGCTCTCAAGAATGGAGGAAATGCAGGTCCCATGAACCTGGGAAAAGGATACATTTTATAAAGTGGGGTTGTTCTTTATTTTACTTAATTATCAAGGAAATATATTGCATTTTGTTGTATTTCCTTCCCAAGACACGATGTTGGAAACTTTAAAGAAGAACAGATGGAAATTTGTTTTGAAAGGATATAAATAAGGATCAAGAGAAAAATAATCTGGATTTAAATAGCTTAAAGATGTTCTTGAATGTATTAATGCAAGAAAATATTAAACTGCAATGCAAGTCAGAGGCTCTTTGAAGGAAGCCTAAGGACTCCAATCTATGAGCAATCATGCTGAAATTTGGTGCATATGGAGATAATCCATATGCATTGGTGCCAAAATTATTTAAAGAATTTTGGTTGCAAGATCTGACCCTGGATAACTTGACATTCAGGTTTATCTGGCTTAGCTCCTTTGCATTGTATCTTAGGTCTTGATTCAGTGAACCCAGGAAAAAACCCCATTTCTTGGAAAGGCAAAGATCCTATGTTTTTTATTTCTATATGTATAAAGGTAAGTGTGTGCACAAACGTTTTGCCGAGCAGAACTGGCTTGCTGAGTTGTGGAACATAAGGATCATCTGGTTTCAGACCTTTCCAAGATCATTAGCAAATCCTGAAAATTAGTAAAAGGCTGATATTTCCAGCTGCTTATGAGAGTCTGTCCTGTGAGACTGAACTTGAAGAGGCAGTCACTGTGCATTGCTCATTCTGTAGGTCAGAATATCACCTCTATACTGAATATTTTCAGAAAAACTGTGGTGAAGTATGGTGTGATGCTGTTTTAACAGAGGTCCTCAGCAAAAGAGAAATCTCCCATCAACCTCCATAATGAAGGCTTGTTCAATTTTCATTGATTAGAAGATCATATCCTGTGCCTCAAAAAGAAAATAGTGGCATATGTGCAAAAAGGTGTTCCAAATACTAGAGTGATACCTATATCAGTTTATTGCTAAGCTACCTGAGTGGTAAAGAAAAGGGTTTCTGGATGTTCCCAGAGAAATACAGAGGTGTTAGGAGTCTAAAAATCAATTAAATTGTCTGATTAATCACTTTCTTTAAATAGCAATTAGAAAGATAATCTCAATTTTCCAGGATATTGATAAAACTTTAGTGTAACAGGCTGAGGGTTTTCAATTTTGTCAGTTGTCAGTATCCTGGTTCCTAAATATAAATAAATCTTTTGTTAGATTTTATTTGATTTTTATTGGCTTTTAGGTTCACTTAGGTTGTATTTGTTGTAAACTTTGACTTACATATTTATAAGTTCTTTTGTCTGAATTTTCAGTAGATATTTTTCTTCAATTGGGTAACGGCATGGATAGATGAGGGGAAGGAGCTAGGTTCCTTTTATTTTTTACCTTGTTGAGGTGCTTGAAGAATAAAGGACAAAAGTGTAAGTGTAGTTTGTAATGAGTATTTGTGGGCTTTTTTTTTTGAGTAGTGTTTCACATTTTTACCGAATTAATTTTTTAAATGACAAATAAATAAGAAAAAAACCCTCACACCTTATTCCTTGCCTTAATGAAATGCTAATTTAATCACTCTAAACATATGGCACTTTTGAATTATGGATTTGAGATAATAGTTCCAAGTGCAATAAACTGTCATGTAAACTGTGATTAAGCACCATAATAATATGAACACCCACCTATTGTATTAGAAAAACCACTTTTACAGCTTGTGTCAGCAAGGCAATATCTGAAGAGATTGGTAATCACGAGACCCAACCCTCTCTCCCGCACTGATGTATGACACAGGCAGAATTTGGATATCTGAGTTCAGGAAAACGATCCACTACACTGTTGCCCTCAGTGACTCAAAGAGAGCAGAAGACTCCAGAAGAGGATGCACTGTGGGCCTTCCCTGATGCGTGTCAGGAAACTGACTTTTCCAAAATAAGAAAAAAAATAAATTTACATTTCTTACTCTGAAATCATACAATAATCTCTCTCCCTGACCTGTGTTTGTCACTGGTCATGTAGTGTCCCCTTGCACAGCTGCTGGTCAAACTAGATTAAAGAAAGTCCTCCCTTCCCTTAATCCTGCACACCTGTCCCCACAGCAGGGCATGTGCAGCTCTCTGCAGGGCTCTGCTACCGCCTGATTGCTCCTACCATTTTGTGGCATGGCTTCAAAAACAGCCTAATCAACACAACTGAGTGGAAGGAAAACTCAGGAAGGTGGTGGTGGGAACAAAGCCCTCAGGATGGGAACCTCTCAAACCAGCTTTGCCAGCAGAGTTATTGCAATATGGAACTACACCCCTAGGCACTAGATACAGCATCATGAATTCAAACCTAAAGCCAGCATGTAATTTTCAAGCACTGTACGGCTGAACATTATAACATCAGCCCTTCCTCCCTTTTTTTTTTCGTAAAATAGCTTATGATAAAACATCTACCATTTTAAATCTGGAATTCCTAATTTTAGTAATGTATAAAAACATCACTCATGGACTCGTTAAAACTGTTTAAGGGAATTATGGCTTATCATCTTATTTCCTTCTCTGGTTTTTAAAATGCCATTTGGTGTTGGGGCCCTATGTACAAAGAGCTGTTGGAGCTGCTAATCAGAAATAAAGAAGCAATGGGACAACTCAGTGCCCAGAGTTACATTTTCAATTAAGAGTGGCATGACTTCAGGGAAGACTGTACTTATACATTTCTAACATGTATGACAGTCTCTTAACCATTAGATCAATATACAACAAGTTCTAGATTTTCCCTTATTCTAAAACCAGCAGCTTAATTACAATTTGATTTAGATGCGTTGTAGAAAAGTTCACTGATCATCTTTTGTTCCTGGTAGCAGGCAAAACTAGAAGGTCTGCGATGGCTTGACAGTTATGCTTGATACAGTTTTTTTCAGTCTTATTTGAGATTAAACCATGAAATAAACTAGTTTCTTGTTTCAAACATTAAAGTGCAGTAATCTCACCAGCATCCTTTTGAATATACCAGTGATTCCTTAATGAAGTATGAATTACTGATTATGAAACATGAAGAGATAAAATAAAATCTAAAATGCATAGCATACGCCCTCTTGCAGTTTAGCAGGAACTAAAGTCTGATTGAATTAATGAACATGATCTTTTTATGGGTGAGGGGAATTATACATTAAAATGAATTTCAGGGGGAGGTTTTGTATGTTTCTTTAATTAACCATATGAATTGTAATTTCATTAACTAAAGAAAACTGTGTCACAACCTGTAGCCCTGTGTAGCCCAGATTCAGATGGGTGGTATGAACTCAATCCTCCTTTCTGGAGTTCAGCCATTCCCAGGGGTGGAGAGCATCATCGTTGTTTGTCACCTCTAGAGGTGATGCCACCAACACACCTGTAAAGAGCCACTCTGCCTCTCTGGGGAGGCAGGAGGGAAGATCACAAAGAAGCAAAGCCCCTCTTGTGATGGGTTCTTGTCACAGGGAAGGAAAATCTCCCTGCAGCCTCTGCTTGGTTCTTTAAATGGCTTGAATTAACTTGAAAATAATTTGTCACCTCCTCAAGTGACAGATTCCCCTCTGTTAGCCCAGGAGTCTGGTCTGGAAGATAATCACTCATCAGGTCTGTTGTGCATGTTCAGTAGGTCCAACCAGAGAGGCACTGGATTTACTGCTTCCTGACCTGCATGATTGCATTCTACAATTCCCACCCCAATCTGTAGATGAGTACTTCACCCTGTCAGTATTTAGGATTGCTTCTAGGTTGAATTTGACTGACTGTGCTTTGAACAGTTTCAAGCACACAGAGATTTTGCTTTTGACTTGAGTTTATTATTATACTTTGTAAATCAAGTGTTTTCATAGGTTAGATCTTAAAGATCACTTACCACATGGGTATTTCTCAGTTTCATTCTCAAACGGCCAAGGTGGGCTGTGATCACTCAGCAAGCGCTGGGCAGAAGGTTCAGCTGCCAGAGCTGGATATTCCTCTGCCGACCTTTGCCATACCCAGGTGCTGTATCTTGGTCTACTTCTGCTCTGCAACAGCTTCTCTGAGAACGAGCACAGTCTTTGTGAGCCAAAATCCACATCCAAACCTGCTTTTCCCTGTTTGAAGTTGAGTCAAGGTCCAGGAGGAAATGTGCCTGCCCCCAGTTCTTTGACAGTGTGAGCTCCCCTGAATCAATGGAAAACAATAAATACTGAGCCCTCTCTGGTCACAGCTCTGTGTAGTCTGAAAAAGCAAACTTAGAAAAGCTGCAAATGAAAAACAAATTTGATTTCACAAAATGGATACTGCTTCATTGTCACTTTTTCTGTCTTCTCTGTTTGTACCTTATTTTCCCTCATTGCTTGTGAGACTTAGGATTTGTTGATATCAAACCTCACCTACTTACCTGAAAATCCTCGGGGCCATGTTCACTTCAAAGCCCAGCCTTCCTGAGTGTTTATAAACTCTCCAGTTTTGAAGTTATCTGGAAATATCAGCATATATGAATTAACACTATTAAAACACTCATCAGCAGTAAACATACTGTATTCATTCCAAGTGAAGAGTTGTCATAATTCTTCACTTTAGTTTTATTAATCAGTCTTTGGAATGACTACAATTTCTAAAAATGAGACACCTGTGTGCAGATAACTAATAAAAGTGTTTTATTTTTTTAATGAAAAATTGACTTTCTGAAGAAAGCAAGTACAGAGATTAAGTCTGCTTAAATCTTGCCTGAACTGGAGTTCATGTGCTAAGAACCCAACTAATCCCCAGCCTGTGAGAGGCACAGCTGCCTCTTTACCAGGACCGCCTTGCCCTGGAGATATTTATGTTCACTAGACAACTCCCTGCCGGATTTGGGAATTCTCTTGGCATGTATCTTGGTTTATACATATGATCTAGAAACAAGGAAGAGACTGTTACGCTGTATGGTCTAAATTTACCATTTAAAAATTCAGTGAAGTAGTGCCTGAAGTAGATAGTTACAAGGAAATGACGGGAAAAATAAGGAAAAAGCAGGTTGAGGAGTCCACATATAATTTAGGATATTTGAAGCACTGTCTGAAGCAATAGCAGTTAGTGCCTTTGAAAAGAGATGGTGAATGATGAGATGTTGAAAGATTAGGTAAGGATAAATACACTGTATAACTTTAAAAAGGAGCCAAGAAGTTAAAGACTAATCAGCTTGAGTTTAGTTCCCAGGGATAATCTTGGAACAATCAGTCAAACAAATATTTGAAGGCAGTTGTTTTAATTGCATGCTCCCAAGCAAGCCAGGAATTCAGTCTTGAAGAAACTAATGTAAGGAAGGTGCAAACTTATCTGTGTATGCATAACTGGAGATCAGTTACTTATGGAAATATTCAAGGGCATAAAAGGAAAAAAGAATCCTATAGAAAACCTTAGAAACCGGATTCAATTTCACTCAATGCTTTTATTACTTCACAGATAACAGAATAAACATGATCTTTGAGGGAAGATTGAAATAATTGGTTCTTCGTAGCCTAAAGGAGAGAAGAATGGAGCGAGTCAGGGAACAGGAGGGAAAATACCAGACTAAGCATGTAAACATTTTTGCCAAGAGGAAGAGAATACTCATTTATCCATGTACAGGATTGGTAAAATATAAGAAAAGATTAGTTTAAATTGCAGCATGAAATGATACAGTTAGACATTAGAAAACTTTACATGAAAAGATTATGAAATACTGGAAGTCATGACCAAGGGCCCTGTAGATATGCCAGTAGTAGAAGTTTTAACTAGTTAGATCACTATATGTCAGAATTCATATAGCTGATCCTGTCTTGTAGGAGAAGAATGCAATAGTTTATTTTATTATTGGATGAAAATAACAGAAACACATGAGTTCACATAGAAAAGATAGCTCTTTTCAAGTAGTTTATAACTGGTTGAAAAAAACACAGTAGCCTTTTTTACAAAAGCTGAACTCACTGGCCTCTGTTTCCCATTACTTTTCTCTTGGTCTAGAATAGACTGATATTAACAAAAAGCCCCTTTTTGTCCCAAGGAGAAGAAGCTTTCTGTAGGATGCCCCAAGAGAGCAGGAATAGCAGAAAAGTCCATACTCCACACAAGTCACAGGAGGTTCTCAGCAGAGGAGAGCTTCTTGTTACAGTAAAAAAGAGTCTTAGACTACAGTGGAAGAAGTAATGAATAATTTGGGGAAAAAGTGTATATGCACATATGATGAGCACACATACATTGGGATTTGGGGGCATTGACGCTGTAAGCTGAGCTGCGTTCTCTGAACTTCTGAGGAAGCTTTCTAGGATCTATGTAGCTGCACCATAAATAGAGCCCAAAGTGAAGAAAAGGGAAAAATATTAAGTTCAGGAATTGAAAGAACCTCCTGTAAGTAACATACATCTGTTTTTTTGATCACACCAGTCTACTGGAAATTCAGTATCACATGATTAACACAGGAAATACATGGAAATAAATGCTTCAGGGAAGAAAAACCTTGTTATCAAAAGTAAATATGGAGATTTCTTTTTCCTTGAAAGACTTAGAGAACCTATGAGCTCTTTTGTTGCTTTATATATTTAAAGACATGGTGGTAAAGGTGGGACAGCACTTGGACAGTACTACTGCACACTCATTTGCATTAATCTCATGATAAACATGAAAAAAATAGATTTACTACTGTCTTTTGCTGAGACAAAATACCAGATAAGTATTATTGTTGCCAATGGAAACATTATTCAGGTGCATAAACATGGAATAACATTCCTGCACTATCTTTACAACAGACCAATAATTCTGGTCACTATGGTTTGCTTGACAGTTGCTGAATTTCTGCTGATGTGTTTGGCATTTGGTTGTAATTACCTATTCATCTGAATTAAAAGATTGATCACTGCAGTCAACGACTGATACAAAACAACATAAAAGAGATACATTAATACTGGAATTTTATGTAAGCATTGTTCCAGAGGGAAAAGAACATATGCAACAGGAAAATTGAGAAGACATCTGTCACGGTAGTCAAGCCTCTATCAAGCTTGATAATGATTATGAATCCATTACCATTGATATATTGCATAAAGCTGTGGGAATAGGAAGCTTTTCACATTACACAGAGAGTAATCAACATCCAGCAGAAGTAGTGCCATCACACACACACCTGCTGCGTGCCTCACATCAGAATATGTTATTTGCAAATCTAAATGTTATTGGCATGGCAGAAGGAGACAGATAAATAATGAGATTCACTTATGAGCTATTTTATTCCTCTGCTAATGAGGTTTTCTAGTAACAAAACAAGCATTTGATAACTTGCATATATTCTTCAGAATGTGTTGACATACATAATTTAATCAATACATTTCAAATGCAACCGAGAAATATTTCCAAACTGTTTCTTATGAGGAAAGTCCAACTGCTTGTAATAAAAAGATATATTTATTTCCTATATATTTATGGTTATGTATTTTTCATGTGCATTTATACTATTATTAAAAACCAAGAAAAATCTTGGAAGTATGTGGGTATGTGTATGCCCTAGAAATCTCTGGCTGCAAAAAAAAAAAAAAAATACATATCTTACTTCAAATTGAGCAGAAAATGCCTTTCTTTCAACCATTTTTTCCAGAGTCAGAACATGAATAGGAACCTGTGTTTTGAAGACAAGATAACTACTAGAAAATTAATTCCTTCTAAAAAAACCCATGCAGCTCAGAATCTGTTTTTTTTCACTGAAATCAGATAAAACACACATCTCAGATGGTGGATTTATGTACATGAACTACAGTCTATGTTTTTCAAACAGTTTCAACATTTGCCAAAATATGCTCACCCAGCATGAGAATATATACACACAAATATGCATATTCACATACACAGACAAGATGTTTCAGCATATACATACACACACACACACATATAGAGAATATACACATGAATATATTATAATATATGTATTATATGTTTCAGCAAATAATTTGAAACCTTTTTCCTACTAAGTCATCTGACTTTTCAGATCTGTATCACAAAAGATGGATGCCTTAAACCAAATGATGTGACGTTTTAACATTTTTTTACATGCATTTTTAATACTTGAATCGACAAATGACCTTACTACTATTTTTTATTGGATTTATTGTTATCACTAAAAAAGAGAGACATATCAATTATATAAACTAAAATTAAAATAAAACTTTTAACTTTTTAAATTATGAAAGAAGTTGTAAAATGTTACAGAAAATATGGTTTTTATATGTGTCTATTACAGCGAAACAAAAGTAAATAGGTAAAATAGTCCCTCAAAGATGAAATAATATATTCTTGGGGAAAAGAAGTCTAAAGCACAATAATCACCTAAAGTGGTGAGCTGGTGTTGCAGAGAAAAGACAACACCTGTAACAAAAAAAAAAAAAAGCACAAATAGGAAACCAAAAGCAGTTTAAGCATTCGTCTCAGACATAGCAGCAGTATGTTCTCAGAGTGAAAATGAATCCATAAACATCACTTTCATTGCAAATCACCCTTGCCTAGCCAGGATGAGACAAAGGAAAAGCCATATAATTGTCACTGTTCTATAAAAAGAGAAAAATGTTATGTGACACATAAAAAGAATACTAATTTGATCAATATAAGGAAAGTTAGGTTAGCTCTTGGTTTTGCCTTTTTTCCCCCCCTCTTAATTTCTTTTTTTCTAAGCATAATTCAAGAAGTGTGTATTGGTACAGGGTCTGTTCCACTAAACGTGCTCTGGAAATTGGTACTGAACTGCGTTCTTTAGGTGTAGGTACATGTGGTCTGTAAATTACAAAAACCCACAGCTCCTGGGCTGCTCAGCACTGCCAAGTCTAAGAGAGAACAAAGTCTTTAGGAAACTTATGCACGATAATTCAGGAGAAAAGTCTGAAGCCTTGTAGGCCTTCTGCAAGATGAAAAGAGTTTGTCTCAAACCAGCAGCTGTTGGGAAAGTTCATTGGTGGTGACACTGATAACTGGGACTAGATTTTTTATGACTTATATGTTCAATTTCTGTTTGATACAGTAAAGAGTCATGTTGGGTATTTGCTCTAGTTTAAACATCTCTTAAATCCCACCTAAGAACATGACATGGTATCAGCTAGGTGTTGTTAAGAAAGGTCTGTAAATACAAGCAGGAGTAGAAGCAGGAGAACTAACTGAGAAGAAAAGATGATAAAAACTGAAGGAACAAAAACTTGATGTTTGTTTGTTGTTTTGTGTTGTTTTGTTTTGTTTTGTTTTGTTTCTCTCTGAGAAAGATCTTTGCCAGGAAAATTCTGTGCTTCTGATAATGAAGTCATTAAAATATAACACTCCCTTAGAGAAGGGTGTTTTGAATGGTATCAGCTGCATGTGAAAAAACTAATGCATTTCTGAAACTTCTGTACCCTATTAGAGGGATGTGTTCTGTCATTTCAGATCTTGGTTTGTAACTTGAGATCTATGACTTGGGAAAAAAGATTCTTTGGAGACTCTGATTTCAAGTTTGAAGAAACAATGGTAATTGGGAGGCCCCACAGCAGAACCAGAGAAGAAAGCAAGTTCTGGAGATAAATTAAGACAATGATATGAGGGTCTGTATTACTATACCACAAATTTACAGAAACATGTAGTAACAAAAATGCACTGAAGACATTAAGATAAAATCAGATAAGCACAACCAGACTGAAGTTGCAAGAAGAATGCACTTGGTATGGACAGTATCAGAGCATGTGCCCTGTGCAGAACTGTTGCATCTGCAAGAAACTAATGCAAATCCCCACAGACAAGATTGCCCATCCCTCTGAGGAAACAGAGTAGGCACACATGCATTTTCCACAGTGATGTACACCATATAGCTCCATGAACCTTTAAGAGACTTTTCTTCAGCAGCCATCATCATTTACTTGTGGGAACTGCTCAAAAGAGAATGAGTAAATGGAATAGTGGTTGGAGTAAGAATAGAAAGCACACAACATACTGAACACAGAGGTCTTTTGGAAAGGGTAGATCTAAGGGTAAATGGGCTGGGACATCCTGCTTCAAATCAGCTATTGTTCATAAAGTCCATTGGCATTTGCACCTACCATCATGGCATATGGAGAGCTGACTTACATACTATTTTTCCTCTAGTGACCTAAGGAAGTCTTCCTATGTGTCCTGGCATAGGCCCTTCATCACCACCCAAAAAATGTCACCAAGTCCACTCTACTCCGTTCAGCATGATGGTGATGTTCCCAAGGTGGGAGCAGTGTGGCTGTGCCTGCCATGATGTGCTTGAACTACCAAACCCTGCTAAGGGCAGGGGGGTGCCTCGGCAGAGCAATCCATCCTATGGATCCCCTTCACAGCACAGCAGTGGCCCAAGCTGACATACAAGCTCTCCCAGAGTTGGCTTATGGATCCCTCAATGCACCTTCAGACTCTGTACATGTCCTCACAGAAACACACATTTGTAAGCAAGCCTCAGCGGCAGAGAGGAAAGAGGTGTTTGTGAGCCAAATTTTGAAAGCAGCACTAAGTCCCTTAAATCCTATGTAGTCTTCTGGGGTTCTACCATAAAGTGCTTTCAATCTAGCTCTGTGAAATAAGTAGTAGTAAAAATCCTTGACTGCATTTTTATTTTTTGTTTTTATTTTCGTGAGATTGAGGTGGATTGAGTTTTACAAGATGCTTCAGCCATAAAAAGTTTCTTTATTTTAGGCAGTAAATATTGCACTTAGATGATTTTGGAATAAGTCATTGAACTTAAGAATTTGAAAAAAATGCTTAGTTTTGAAATTAAGTTCATTACAAAAGCATATATCTAAAGGACGGCATTTGCCTCACTAACAAACATGTATTTCAATTTTTCTATTGAACGAAGTTTGATGTAATTCATGGAAAAGATTCTAGTAGTTCAGCCATGACTGTACCTTTCTGTCCTTGAAAGAACTGCTCTTGAATCAAAGTAGATCTTATTCAATCATTCATGTAGTGCAAAATTTGCCTACATAAAATTGTCACAGGACAGCCCAGCCAAATGATTATTCCTCAGACTCTCTCTCTGTGCTGGCATCCCTGAAAAAAAAATGCTGTTCATATAAATGTTTATGGAAAATGAATTAGAAAAAAAACAAAAATGCAGATTCTTTTCTTCAGGCTAATTTTATTTGAAGATTCTGCTGCCTTTATTCCTAAAGGAGTACTGTAAACAGCTTGAGTAGTCTTGAAGAAATGAATGTGTCTATTCAACAATAATGTTCTAATTAGTGTGAGTAACTGGGAGAGAATCTGGACCTTACAAATCTGTCTTTTCACTCTACATCCATTTTGTTGTATCATGTTATTATTCATGGCTGGAATTTTTTTCATTACATTTACATTAGCGGTGTCAAATCACAAATTTAGTCCAAATTCTTTAAAGTTAGTGAAACAAATTCCATTTACATACATGGGATTTTGATTAGTCCAAATGTGCTACGTGCAAGTAGACTAAAAACTAAATGTGTTTTTTTCTTTGGAATGGAGAGAAAAGATAGCATCTTTACTTTTGTGTACTCAGTGCATTTTAAAAACATAGGTAAGCAAAATCAGTGTAACTTGGGTCGCCACCAACTGAATCTCATATACACTGGCACATGATTTTGGCAGGAACGTAACTGAGTTTATAGTAAATTTTACCAGTGCATCCAAGAAGGCTTGGATTATAAAGACTACAGAGGAGTTTTGGTCATAGTCTTTATAGACATTTCCTTTCATCTGATGAAAGTACCATAAAACAGATTTAGAGCTTTGTTTTCTTTATCCTCTCTCCAGTTCAGGCGTACATTAATTAAGAAGTATTTTCCTTGAGAGGTTCAATTATTGCCATGCATTATCTGTAATAATTGGTCTTTTTACTTAAAGCAGCATTGAAAAATTAAAATAAAAGCCCTACAGATAGCATTATGAAGTATGACCAGACACTGAAGTTTGCCTTCTCATAAAGGGGAATGTAAATGTGCATATTCACTGAGTTTGATAATTATATTCATGACATAATTACCAAGAGAACATGCTGAATCTCATTGCTGAATGCTTCTGTAACTTTTAATGATGGTTCACTTATTAAAGAACCAGGCTCTTAGAAGTACATAAATATCAGATACAACTTGTCCATTGAGTCTTTGAAATAATTCAAGAGGTCAAGCTTTTATGCAGGCTGCTTTCTCACAAAACAGTTAAGTAAAATACACAAGCAGTTGATATTAATTTTCAGTGCTTTTTTCATTGGGCCATGCAATGTGAGATTGGTATTTGAGAAAGCAAATTAGTGGAGAGTCTACTTTTTGAAAACTGAGTAAAAGAATCTCTTGCAGAAGAGCACAATAGGTTTCAATTTAACAGAAGAAAGAGCTTTTCTATGGACTTTTGGACTCTTTCATTAAGATTAATAAAAAATTATAATATTCTTTAGCATGGACCCTGATGCCTTCAATCTCTAACCAAAAGTTTAATTTCTCCATAATATTATTGATTTCACAATTTTTAGGTTGCATATAAATTAGTCCTGACTATATATATCTGTGGTCAGTCAAAAGCACTACAGGCAAAAAGCAAGACTGGGACCGCCTGTATTACCAAGTTTACTTCTATTCAAAGGCAGGCAGGCCTGTAAGATAATATATGCTGATATACTTGTCAATTCAAGGCAAATCTAGTGGGATCTATACATAAGTTTTTATTTAAGCAGCAATACTGGTATGAATTGGTTTGAAACACAGCACAAAATAGTCTCCATATTTCCGACTTCAGTTGAATAAATATTCTTGAGGGACTACAAATGTCTTTGATGTTACTGCCCTGAATTCAGAGACTGGCAGTGTGTGATTCACACTTTGCCGAAGCTGCAGAAATTCTGCTTTCTGAAAATCTGCCCAGTGACTTACACACAGCTGGTTGGCAATTTTCTCCTGCTTTTCTCTCCCATGACAACTGTGGACCCTTCAAAAGAACATTTTTGGTTTTTTCCTCTAAAAATATGTGGATTTCATCACTCCTATTGCCTTGCCCATTTATCTGACTTTTGTTTCATTTGGATCCCAGCAACCTCAGCTGAATAAGTGAAGGCTTGACCAGGCTCCCAGAAGCCCCAAAGTGCATCTGACAACTGTGGCCAGGTCTCAGCTAGCGGCCACAGAGGCCGGTGACTCAGTTTAGTTGCTTTCTTGTACTTGCAGGGTTAAACTCATTTGCAACAGGTTTCCTTATGGGCTTGGAAAACAGATGGTTGTGCTGGTTTGGGGCAGTGCAGACTCTGTGAACTCTTCTTTGTCTAGGCCAGTATTCTGTTTCTAATAATAACTGTTCCCTATGAAAATAAGGCAGGATAAACTCTCCCTGTAACTTTCTGGACCTCCCTTGAGCCTCCCTGAACTAAGCAATGTTTTCCCTGGCACAATAAATGTTGTATCTGGGGAAAAAAATTAGTAACCATAAACAGATGCCTAGGGAGGCCTAAGAATAGAGCAAGCTTATATGATATTTCTCCTTAACAGTTTTCCCATCTCCAGTCACTTTCAGCTAAGGATTGTTCCTGAGCCTACTATGATTTTTATGTTTGGTAACTCACAAAATCTTCCTCTTCCAAGACTGGTCTTCTGTTGAACTATGTTGAAATTTTTGCATCCAGAAATCCCTTTGGCAAGGAAGTCAACGGAGTGGCACTCTGTTGTCTGAAGAGCCACATCCTTTTGAACACGGCTTCTGCTATATGACTGTCAGTCATTCTTGATTGGAAGGGATGATGAACAGTCGACCTCTCCCCACCCGCTTAGCACTACACGTGCTTTGGTTGACTCTGTCACTTCTTCAAGCTTCCTGTGAAAATTCCTTAGCTGTTCCCTCTGTGGAAGCAGCCCTAGATCTGCCTTTCAAGTACTTCTTTGTTTCTCCTTTGAACAAAGTCATGTCCTTCTAGTGCTACCAAGTAAGATCTAGCTGTCCCTTTTGGCTGCTTTCAAACAAACTCCCTCATCTTGACATGGTTATGTTTGAAGCTGAGCATGGCTGTGGCGGATCTGTACAGAACCCCATTGAGACATTGACCCATGAACTGCCCACTGTTAGCAGCACTTCCAAAACCAGATTTTTGAACCTGATCCTAGACATATCTTGGCATCAAGTTAAGGATGTTACTTCCTCTCATACACTCAATCAGTAGTCACAGAGTGCATCTAAAGATTTCAGCTCTGCTTCATGCTCGCCTATGACATTTGCCCAGTTAGGACAGGGGTAACTGAAGTAACCCAATAAAGCTGTGTTTTCTGCCCTTGCTGCCTCTTTGACCTGATCTGTCTCTACACATTACAGTCAGTGCTGCTGTCCTGATTGGGCCATCAGTGATATAGACCCAGCACTGTATTCTCCCTGCTGAGGCCCCAGATTTCAATCTATACAGATTTGGCGTTCCACACAGATGAACCCATACAGACTCCATCAAAGCAGCTAGGGAATTAATTTGATTTGACTTTAAGCTGTCCTTAGCATATAGTACTTAGCTGCCATTGTCACATTTCCTTCCAACTTTCATAGTATGCTGTTCCATTGATTGTTTTTCCTCAATCAAGTTTTCTCTGACCAGTGCTTTCACTGGAAGCCATACATCATCCTCTTTCCTAGATTTATCCTGCTATTTGCACAGAAAGTGGATACACTACTGTTTCGAGTTCCTTCTTGGTGTTGTATTTAAATGGCAAGCTGTTTGTTTTCCATTTCCTATTTCATGAGTTTCTGAGTTGCCAGGGGCCTGAGTTCCACTGTGTGGGACAGACCTGGGCTAAAAGCCAACATATTTGGGCAAACAGTGTATTCTGGTGTGAGCATATACCCTGCCAAGACCTGAACCTGAGCCTACCCAACTGTATAGATAGCTGATCCAGGCTTCCTGCCACAAATCTCAGAGTTTGTGAAGCCTGGTAGCCCTGGCAGTGAGCAAAGCACCCAATTCAATTTAAAATGACTGACTGCACAATCACAATGAAGATATGCAATTTAACATAAAATAAGGCAAACTAGCATAAAATAACTGATTTGAATTTGTAATGGGATCATAGAAGGAATTAATTTCCCCTAAGAAAAGATATGCTTAAAGAACAACTAAGTAAAAAAAATTAAAGGGAAAGAAGTAAAAAGCCTACCAGGGAAGCTTTGGGTGAAAGAGGAATGTTAGTGGAGGTTACAAAGAAAGTATGAGTAGTTCAACATGTAGGATTTATTAGTGCCCAGGGATTTTTTGTCTTCCTTATAGCAACAATCCTGCACTGCCAATATTTGACAATCCTCTATCAAGGAATTCCTTCACTTTCTGCCATAAATCCTATATATCAGGTGCATATCATTAAAACAGAGAAACAGGGAAAGTATGAGGGTCTATTTACTTCTTTTTCCATATGCATAAGCAAAATTTTTGTCAGAGATACCATACCAATGTCAGAAATATTGCCAGGCAAATAGGCCAAGTGCTGCCCTTACCAAGGCTACAGCAAAAAAACCCCACAGAAGCCCCTGGTTTCATATACCATAGTGTAGATGCTTGGAAAGGGATCCAAATTAGAGAGATTATAATGTGAGGAAATGCAAAGACATTGGGTGCAACACACTGCATATTATTTGCTCTTTTGGACAATACTGGTATGCCAGGATTTAATTATAAAAGTAGTTAAATGCCTGCACGTAAACTTGCAGGCATGTGAAATTAACTGCATCAGAACAGAATATTTGTCTTTCTGCTTGGCATTCAGACTTCCCAATTGTGCAGCTCTTTGTAGTACCTAAGCAGGCTGATCAGGACCAACAGGTAAAATCTGAAAGTCCATAATCAGTTCGTAATGAATCAATCTCAGCTGAACTCAGATGGCATTCTGCCTGAATATGCATTTTTGTGTTTTGCTTACAGGGAAAATTTTACTGCTAGAGATGCTCAGAACCTTTTTTTAAAATTTATTTTGTGGCAGAAGAAAAAAAAATTGCTCAGTTCTGACCTCCAGTCCCAAAAGTGTTGTACTTCCCAACCCATCATTTTGTGGTTGTTTTTTCTCCATTATTGTTCCAGGGTGATAACAGTTGCAAACAGGATTTCCAGGAGTGGTCAGGGTTTGCTTGTCTCTGGCCCACTGCAGTTATTATGGCCTTTACTGCTGATTTCAACAGAACAAAGTTAAGACAACAACGATCTTTTGAGAATTTTTTATTTTTGAAAATCCAAGTTTACAATAGGAGGGACTTCTGCCAGGCTCCCTAGATACTACAGGTCATTCTTTGGTAGTAAAATAAGCAACTCTTCTTTATAATTGTCTTCCCTAAGAGCTTAATTCCCAAGGGAAAGGGTGTCATCTTTATTCCAAAGAAGTATTACTTTCCAAGCAGGGGTAAGCTTCACATCATGGGGTGAAAGGAAAGGAAAAAGGCTGAGGTTCCTTTTGAGATAAAACACTTTGCGTAAAACACTGTGGGACTTCAGACAGGCAAACCCACACAGATTTACTGTCATGAATCAGGGCCTTTATAGTAGAAACTTCACTGACTAGGGGTCACAACATAAATGGTGACCAGCCTAGCAGCAGTAGTGAATGAGACCTGAGGCAGGGATGTTATACCTCAACACGGCAAACCACAGAAAGGCAGGTGTTTGCAAGAAGATATGGCAGAGTAAATTAAACTGTGTCCTCAGCCCCTAGTACAGGAATGGTGTAAATGAAGGGTATGTTCTTCCCAGGAATGACTGGGATATTTTGGCCAAGGATGAATTATTTGACAAGTTTTGAATATTTGACGGGGATCATTTGCTACAAATAATACTTCAGCTGATCAATGCTCATATTAGTAGGGCTAATAGGGCTAATAGGTGTATGGCTGTTGATTACTTAAATCCACTCAACCTATTTGCACTAAAAATAGTGTAGCCTGCCCAAATTGCAGATCCTTCATTACTGGGGATAAAAATACCTTAGATATAGTTGATCTTTCCACAGGTCAGGTGAGTGAGAACTTTGATGCCTCAGCCCTATTTAAATATTTTCTTCATTGAAAATTTCTGCTTTATGCCCACTTCAGTTTGCTGCATTGCCTTTTGGCAGGACAGTGGTCACGTATTACTACCACTGAGTGTTATCTTAGAGAGAAAAAGGGGTAATTTCATGGGATGATGAGAGGTTACTGCAGGGTTTCCCTTCTTTAGATTTTGAGAAAAAGAGAAAAACACAGATTGTGTTCCTGCAGGTTAGTTAGTTAATGAAAACAGGAAGACAAAGTAAAACAAGGCAAAAGACAATACAGGAGTTTCAATCTATTGATCTTAAACTCCTCCAACAGCTGTTCAGTTAACTGGGTGGGAAATATGACTTTTTGTCCTTACTCTGCTGAATTTGTAGGGGCTGTGCACAATAGCCCTTCATTTGCCTAAGATTAAGGCAATATATTCAATTCAGTTTTCACAGAAAGAAAGAAGCTACTGTTTCACAAAGTAGCCTGCCTTATCTGGAAAAGCCTGAATTTCTAGTTTTCCTTAATCCTTCACATATCAGATAGTGACAGGCAGTGAGTGGCCTAACATGTTATTCACAGATCACCCCTGGGAACTGCAAACTTTAATTCTTTCCTAACGTTTTGACTGATATAGGAATCATAGCCTAATTTCACTAGAATATATGCATCAGACTTCAGATGTTACATGAAAACATATGACCAGCACATACATAATGAAACAATTGGAGTGGACAAGAACTTTCATCTGAAATTTGCCAGCATGTTGAAAGCAAAATGTGGACATGAAAAGAAAAAAACCCAACCAAACTAAAATGTCAAACTTTTCTGCAGGTAAATATAGCATATGAAAACCCCAACTCAGATATTACGAATATGGGGACAGTTCAGGTCAATAGATCTCTCCTCTAAGCAGTAGTGTTACCCTCAAAGCAAATATATCCTCACCTGAGAGAAAAGACTTTCTGGTCTGAGCAGGTTCAAGTTATTAATGTGGCAGCTGCAGAGAGCAGGTCTCTCTGCCTGAGATAGGGCAGTTAGATATACCACCTTTTGAAACAGATAACTTCTATTCCTAGTCCCAGCAGGAGGTGGGATTTAGGGAAATGTGATGTCGCACACTTCCAATTTGCCTTCAAACAATTGTTAGTATGTCCTCTTCCCCTTCTTTTATACCAATAATACATGGAGGCTTTAGCCTTCAGGAGATTTTTGATCCAAATCCCTAGCAAATTTAAGCTGGTTTTGTGCCAATTTAAACACAGATGGCCCACCACATAAGGTTTTTTCCTGTCATTCAATTAAAGTCTCACTAAGGCAACAATATATCTCCACATCTATTAGGAGAAAATCTTTAAGACCTTTGTTTTTGAACCTGTGTGATATATTTTGTCATAATTGTTTTTACGCAAATACTATTATACAACTTGTTCCAGGAAGTTACACTCATTAAAGAGAGGGAAATATTTACATTTTGATAGTGCTGAGGATAAAAGGAGAAAAGTAACAGAGGGAGTGTGCTGCATATACTGTGTCACTTTGTTCCACGCAGTTGCTGGGAATTATTTCACTGACTTCACTCAGGCCAGGATTTCATCTCAAGTTCATCTCTGACAATAATGGAGGCTTAACTAAATAAATGTGAAACACTGGAGTTGTGTTTCTGTACAAACATCCTGAGAATAGAGAAAGACTCAAAGCAGGTCTGAGAGTTTTGCAGCCCTTCACCTCTGGAACTACATTACCTAAAAGACTATGAAATCTATCTGCATTTCATGAAAAGCAGATGACCTCTGCGCTATTTCTTTTCCTCTTTAAAGTTACTGTTTATGAGCTCTGACTTACCCTCCTTCTCCCATGTCCCACAATCTTTATACAAACATGAGAACAGGGAAATCAAAAGGCAATAGTTACTGTATTTGTACATACTGCACTTACTGTATTTAACTGACTTTTCAAATACTAGATATCTTGTTTCACTGGCTTCAGCTTATATGTGAGCTGAAATGTACTCAATCAATACCTCTGCAGTATGAGGGGCTCAAAACCAAGACTACTCACAGAGGCTAAAATTAAACTAGAGTCTCTTTTTTTAGATGTAGTAGCATCAAAACTTTTAAGATTCCTTTGTTGTAAAATGGGTAGGCCATGCATAATGAAATGAAATTAATAGAAAATAGCCCTGAAATGTGAATCCATCCATAAGATACATCATCGGGTTTCTCTGAAAATGGTGATGTGAGCTAAAAGGAAGAGTCTCTAGTTATATGACATGCAATTTAAATTAATGGCTTTTGAGAAGCAGAAATTAATTTAGGGAGAACAGACCTACAAAGCCTCAGTAACTTGGAAGACAGTTTTAGTCACTGTTGACATTAAACAACATCACTCGTACTGAGTCCAAACTGATTACTATTGTTTCATTTCTTGCCAAAATCCACATTCTATTATCCTGGCAGCCCACAACTTGAAAGCTGTTAATGCAATTGGAAGAAAAAATAAATTAAATGAAAGAAAAAGTCTCCCAACCCTCTAAATAACTGGTTTATTTAGATTGATAATAAAATTACAAATGCCTAAAAATCTAAGCCTTTTGTGAGAGAAAATATTGCAAACTATTGCTATATATTTTTCATTAAAGTTAATAGATAGCTGCAGCATTCTATTTCAACATACTTCCATAATGATAACTTTCTTTACAGAAATTAAATAAATGCTTACTTAACAGTTGCATTTTTGAAGAAATAGAGGCTTTGTAAGAGTTTCATAAATGTTCATCATACATAATGGGTAAGTATTAAGGATCAGTTCCTGAGACACTTACTTACAAATCTTTAAGAGAATTCTGAGGATTAGTCCTTTACTCTTCTTTCTACACTTCTCTTATTGCTGGCATGAGCAGACAATGATGCTTTAATAACAGCTGAAGAACTGTGGGCTTTTATTTTAATAACATCACTGAAGATATTTGTGTGTTTGGAAGATAAAAGAAGAAGATGAAGCTTTTAAATCTTTCTTCACATTCCAGCCTTCAACTTGAGATTAGACAGCAGCAGAGCTAGACAAATCTTGAGTAACTGTTTTGGGCTGCAGGACTCTGCACCAAGACAAAACATCCCACTCCCATCTAGCTCCTTATAAAACACAAAATATAAATATGGGAATATGAAGCTTTAGAATATAGAACACCAATTGGATGCTCAGGGGACAGGGGGAAGAAATAGTAGCCCTAAGAATATTACAAGCATCTGCACATTTTACATGCAGTTAGCGAAGAAAAGGTAACATAGACCACTGGCTAAATAATACATGCCCTTATGAAGTTTATTTTCTCCTCACATTATATTATCATTAAACAGCATACGCTAAGAGTATTTTAAACCATACAAGAAAAGGTGAGCAGAGATTTAATAAGATCTTAGATTTCATGGTGGTGGTAAATCACATGAATATGGTTCCTAGAATGGTATATTTATAGCAGTAAATGAAAACTACAATAATCGTGTTTATTTTAAAGTTATTTTAGGAGCTAACACAGTTTACAGCAGTGGAGGGAACAGGGAGACACTTTCACAGAGGAAAGAAAGTATCAGAGCACAAACTGTAAATTCAGATGCCAGTACTTGTCCCGTTCATTATGTCCTGTTCACTTATTTATAAAAACATGTGCCAATCACCTAAGACCCTGAGTACAGCTACCAAAAAGATAAATCACCTCTCATGAAAACTAGCAACATAAAAACTCCCTTCCTACCACTTCTTTTTTGAGTACTGCTGCAATCTCAAGAAGCTGAGGCAAAGTCTCCACACATGTGCACAGGCTATATCATTGTAGAACCACTTGAAGTCATTAATCGTGGAAAAGATCATTGAGCAGCTCCTTTCTTCTAGTGTGCACAGGAAGACAGAGGTCTTTCTTGTTATATATCTGTCCATAGCTGGCCAAAGACTTTGTACAAGTAAAAATACTTTATACATGTCCTCTTCTAATCTGTTAAATCAAAGACTTGGCCTATTATGAATAGAGTTAAACATAGCAAATGGTGATAGTTCTTCCTCACAACACAAACCTTTGACTGAATGCTATTCTGATGATTAATTGCTTAGAATTGCAAGAGGAAATGTATATTCCTATAACTACAACGTAAATGCATCAGTTCTTTAAGAGGACTTATTCTTTTCTTTCTGACATTAATCAGAAATCCTGGCCCATTTGAGTCAATAAAGTTTTGGGTAATTATTTCATCAGAGCAAGACATAAAGTCTTCTCTTACGTCCTTTAGTCAAAGAAATGTGATCTGCTGGAAGAGGTCAAAGTCCATATAAGCAGTATTCATTGATACAAATTCTTCTGATTTCTTGCTGTAATTGGAAACTCCTTAAAATGCTGTGGTTTTAAAATGCATTTCACTGCCAATTGCTTTACTTCTCCATGTAGTACAGCTTTTCCCTATGATTATGTGCATATACAGTTGATATGAACCTAATTAAGAGACATGCAGCTGCTCAAGATTCATCTGATGAATAGTAGCTATTTAAAGCTATGGTGTGACCAGTTGAAGACAAACTTGGGAAAAAAAAAGAGCTAGATGATTATCTTAAAGACATGAGAACTTTGAATCCACATTTGTGGTGAGCCATGATCTCTAGCCAGTTGACTGGCATTAAAACCAGATCCAGAATATAATCTATTTTAATTTCTCTAATTTTACTCTCATCAGATTAAAAATTATAAATTATCCCATTGATCTGATAATCAGAAAAACTTCCTTCTGTTATTTTGGTGCTAGAAGGCTAAATTCAGCTAGTACAAACTGAAGGTATCTACAGAGTTCAAGGGGGCTGTCTGTTACAGCAAGTTCACAGAAAATTCACTGTGATTTCATACATTATTGCTCTAATCTACTTTTGCTATTAATCTGCTGAGTTCCTTTAGCATTCACTTAAAGCATAAGGTAGTTCAGTATGTCTTCTCAGATGTTGACAGAAATGCAGCACACAATAATTTGACCTCAGAAAATACTAATTTACACAGGTTTTAAAAAGTGAACTGTTTGAATGATTTGAATATGAACTCTTACTAACGTCTACTGACTCAACTATGTCATTGACTGACTCAGCAAAATACCAGATATCTGTTTCAATGGGTAAAGGTACACTGTAAAGAAAAGCATAGTAAGTTGCATTATCCATACAACCAAGAAAATCACACAGCATTTCTTTAGCTGTTAAATAAAGCTTAGAAGTGTAAAGGCGTATCCTGCCTCTGAACACTAACTATAACTTCCCAAGAAAGGCACAGAAAGAGGCAAAGAGAATTTTCTCTTCCCTCTTGTATGAAAGGCATAAGCATCAGAAGATAATATTACTACTATAGCATGATATTTTGCTGTACAAAATTAAGAAAATTTAAATTATTTGGACCAGTAACAGGGACTTTCTTGTTGGTTTCCTAGGAAACTAAGTTCTGTTCTGTAAGTGGCCTAGACTCCTCCTATGCCAAGAAGCAAATGGGATATCAGGTCAAAGGCTTAATTAACTTTTTATGTGAATTACTCAGCAGTAAAAACCAGTTAGTCTGATCAGGAAAGATTACGCTTCTTAAATCAATCAGAAAAGCACTTACTTAGGTGGAAAAACCTTTCACAATTAAAAGAAAACAAAAGCAAAAAAGAAACACTGAGATATAAATGTTCCTGCTTTATAATTTAAGAAGCTAAGCATAATAAATATTTGAACCCTTTAAGTCTTTCTTGCAGCTGATCTTGACTTTGTTGTCCATTTCTTATCATCAAAAGAAATGACCTAAGAACAAGAATAGGTGACAACTCCATATGTTCTTGTAATATATGAATTGAAGATGAAGAAAACAAGTCTCAGGTATATCACTGAAATTCATCTTCATGCTGTCAGACAAAAAAGACTGTGTAACAGACTTCACAGTAACCTCTTTAAAAAAAACAAAAATATTATCTTGAAAAATCTCATGAGACTTCATCCTTACAAAGTAAGGGAAAGGAGCAATGTGATCTGCTCAACAGGCATCTCTCTACTTACGGTTTGCAAGCTGGCTTCTGCTGCTAATGTTCATCAAATACATTTTGACTATTAAAAGCTACCATTGAATGGCTGTTCCTCCAAGCAGGCTGCCTTACCTGGACTTCTAAGGTCAGCAGCTTTCATCGTTGATGTTGGCTTCATGAGGTCCAACATGACTTGAACAGAGCAGAACCTGTGAGCCAAATTCTGGTACCATCTCACTGCTGAAATAAGGTTAAAGCCAATAGATCTACCCCAAATTTACACACAAACAAAATGAGATTTTGGCACCACCTCTTACTGTGACACTACAATACCTTGGCAGTTTGCATTAATGGCGGATCAATTTAAAAGATACTGTATACCCATGTAATTACACATGAATGTGATGCAGATTCACCAATTCTTGCAGATCAGATTCCAATGCTAATACTTTTTCTTTCAAAGTTTTTTTTAAATGGTCCCAATTTTAAGGGGATTTCTATACACCTACAATGAAATCATATGTGTGTGTCTATGGAAAAGTTTAATCTTCTGCTTGCTTTTAAAGAAATAAGTAGGAAAATGCAGAAAAACACCCGAATTCTAGGAATAAACATCTTTCTTACTGACTGAACTTCTCAGTGATGCCATAATATCTAATTTTGAAGGTATCATCTCTTGGCAAAGAAATACCTGTGATATTGCTGTTTCTGTATTATGACTTCATTGGCAGACTGAAAAAGAACAGCAGATGGTTTGCAGAAAAGGAGACTTCTTTAATTAATGAATGCTTTTAACAACTAGCTACCCCAAAAGTTACAAATAACATTTCTGATAAAGAGATGTACTGAAATATTATTAATTCTATCTTTAGAAATCTTCCTACACATAAAATTTCTTCTATCTTAAGTCAAATTCATTTTTTGGAAAAGGGATTCAGATTAATTTTATGACTGAGAACACAGGGTTTACTAGAACAGACGAAATGTAATATACAGTCTCAGCATTTTCAGTTCCTGACCTACATATGGCTATTATGCCAGTTTTTACTAGGTTTCTTTTCCCCAGGTCTCTGTTCAGTGAGGATTAATATTTTACCAGGAAATGCATTTCTACTTGAGACTGAGTACTGAATTCAATTCCAAGTTGTGATTTTTAGACTTGGCAATAGCATGTAACAAGAATATTCTATATTTTGATAAGGCAATCATTCTTTCATGATTAGTTTTTTTTATATTTTGATTGCTATTAGGATCTTACTTTTGCTGATTTTTTCAAACGATAAGGACATGATTTTTATGAAAGATTTGAAAATATTGAGGTGAGTGGTGTATGTATATATGCTTAAGACATATACTGCTTATTAATATATGTGCAAAATGTGATAATCTTTATTGCAGACTTTATGACCTTATCCAATTTAACTTCAATAAATATCTTCCTTTCAGCAATAAGGCCTCAAGATTTTTACTCAAACTCAACCTCTTAATACCCCAGTATGGACATCTCGTATTTCCCATGATCACCTGAGGTAACTTCACTCCATCATGTGCAGGGAATGCGCAAATAGGAATGAGAAAAGCACTGCTCATCTGCATTATTTAGACCAGCACTGAGATCAAAGCAATCTGGCAGCATCAGTTTTAAACCACCAAATGCAGAAGCAAAGACAGAGTAACAAAGGACTCTATGATCTGAAAGGTCTTTTCCAATCAAAACCATTCTATGATTTTGTATCTGCTGGAGATGAGCAAAGTCTCTTTGAGAGCACAGGATTTCTAGTAATCATCTAAACAAGTATTACTGCTGTAAGAAAGCTCACAAACTTTTCCTATGTTTTTGTAAAATCCTATTGGGAGAAATAGACTATTACCATGAATTAGAATAAATAAAGACAGTTACAGGCACAGTTCTAGAACAAATCATGTCTAGCTACCTCTCTGGTAACTGTGGACTTATTCCCCAGTTAGATCATACTGTAAAGCAACTGCTTCTATTACCTCATTGTAAAACACAAACCACGACCTCCTATCTTCTGAAGCAGTGACCACAAACATGACCCATTGGTCAGTTCTCATTTCAAATGGAAACGCATGGGAACAAAGTCAGTGAGGGCCAAGCTGCAAAATGAGTCACAATGAGGAAACAAAATAACAGGGAAAATCAAAGTTTCCCAAACACAAAGGTAGTAATAGAAAATGTAGGCCTATCACTGAAAGAGGAAGGAGGACAAACAACCTATAATCCAGGGAAAGGTGAGGTATTTAATGTTACTTTTTTCACTCTTCATAATGAAGTGTTTCTGTAAATCATTATAAGAAGGCTTAGCTGTGACCACCAATTTAAGCAAGGCAATAAGAAAAATAGAGGGTCACATTATTTAATTAGAATCCTGTGTCAGAGCATAACACCTGAAGAATTTAATATAAAGAAGTAAACTAATAAGCACTAGGGAGTTTGTAAAAGAGAAATAGAAAGTTGCCAGAAAGTCAAACTGTGAACCATATGCAGGTTTAATTACAATTTTTTTTTTTTTGGAATGCCACATTTTATTCTAAATCTCAAAAAGAACAGTTATCCTCATAAAGGCCAAAGTTATGAAAGAAATAATGTTTAGGATAGCTAGATTTTTTAGATTAAAGGTCCTGATGAAATTCACTTCAGAAAATCACTAAAACAGCATCTCAACAACTAAGCATTATCTTTAAGAACTCATATAGATGAGATTCAAAGGAATTGAAAAAAAAGTAAACAAAACAAATATAAAAATCTTATAAGATACAGAGCTGAGGGAATAAAAGACAGTCATTTTAAATTTGATCTCCAGGAAAAAAGAAAAGAAAAAAATACATTAAGTTCTTGTTTTATAAGATTGCAAATAACACAAGGCGATTTAAAACATTCAATCTAGGTTTTTTTTGAGAAAATAGACAGAAAATCTTTCTTCTGCTTTTTCAGGTCAGCATTCCTTCAAATATGTTCAGCATGTTTATGTCTGAGCTTCTCTCCCTTCCACTCACCTGCCAAAATGATGAGGTTCATATTGTTTTACTTTTTAGACTTTTCTTGCAACAATCTTCCTTTTATTTTATCAGTTTTAACTGCAATCTGTGGTTCTGTTAAAGAAATGCTCTGCAGTACCAACATCGTGGTGTTCCAACTGTTCAGTCAATTCCAATTTTCTTTGCAAATAGCACTGTTGATTCAGCTTACATTATTGAGATGAAGACATTTGTTGTTTTTATTATATGTTATGCAATATATTTTTTTCCTTTAAACAATATATGGCTTAAAGTGGTCAATACTTACAGAATTTCTGCAAGAGTAAGAGAAAAATTGCTCATGTTTGTAGTCACTGATAAGATGAAAGGTTGCTACAAGAGGAGTGTGCCAATGTTTTTACAGCTTACATCATCACTATAGAAGCGGATTTCTGATTGAGTGCTTATGTTTTTAAAAGTTAAGATCTCTTGAGAATCTTGACTCTGATTACTCCATGTTTGAATTGCACACTATATTGCTTTGGTACTTGTGACGATACTAAAGTACTATTGGAAATAGACACTATGGTTTGTGCTCACTAAAGAGAGGCACAGAAATTACATGCAGTACTTCATGGAATTCAGAGATTTCACCACAAAAGGAAATTTGTGCAAAAGCATCCTTCAGTTTCAATCCACAACAGTAGTATCCATATCTTAAATTATTACAGCCTTTAACTTCTCACTAGTGTTCTGCGCACTAATGCATTTCTGCACCGAATGCATCTAATATCCAAAAGTCTTGAGCAGTTTCAAATAGAAGTTATTAAAATAATGTCTAGGGTGCTAGTCAAGCAATAATTTTGAAGCAAGGGAAAATTTAAAAATCAATTGGTAAGATTTTTTGTTTATTCTTCTGGGAATTTATTTTCCTGATTCAATAGCTTCTGACCACATTGTTGCTCAGCAGATATATACCATATTTAATTGGTATCTCTGCAATTTTACACAGTGCGAAAATCAAGATATTATCTAGAAAGAAGTAATTCTGAAACATCTTTCTGTATGTATACCATTGATAACAGTTACAGATGTTTCACTTTTTTTTTCAGGAAAGCATAATGCAGCATTCAGGTCAAGGGTTTACCTGTATATTTTATCCTTTCCTTCCAATACCTGCAATAAAGGTAGTCTGTTTTGTTACCATATACAGCATAAAAGCTCTAATACCTATGTGTGATTCTATAGAATTGCAACAGTGTTTTTTAAGCCTGTGCATGTCTGAGTTGTGTTGATGCAGAGGCTGATTTGCATATGCACATATACAAATAAAAGTGTTGAAATACAAGGCTGCAAGACCAAAACCTGGTGCTCTGCATATGCAGGCTGGGTTCAAATGTCTGCAAACGTCTGTTGAACAATTTTGAAAATCCCTTTCTTACCAACTTTGTGGCTGCATCGCCATTTCACTGCTTAGATAACTAATACGTTAAAAGGAATACAAATGGCATACATTGCTGAGAAGTAAATTGGATTTTTACTCTCAAATTTTGTCTCCAGTTGCATTACTAACTTACAAACTGCAGTGAAGTGAACAGAAAGTCCATATACGCATGAGTGTTGGCAAACTATGGCCTTTAAAAACAAAATATTCCTGAGTAATATAGGAAGAAAGATATTGCTTCATCCTTAATTACCAGTTTGAACCTCATTTTTTTTGGAAGAAACTTTATGTTATTCTGGATACTCAGAGCTACTAACAGTTACTAATACCTTTCCTTACTCCCTCTCATTGAGTAAACCATCCCACAAAAATGTATTTCTGCCTTGGAACTGTCCTGTCTTCTTCCCTTGTGCTATCTTTGGAGATGTCTACACACATGAACAAATAATGTGTCCAGAAGATGCCATAGACCAACCTATGTCCTTCAGTATGTTTTCTTGTTTCATTAGTATCTTTTTGTGGTATACACCTGTCACATGCTTTTGCTTAAGAATAGCAAAGCAAATAGTCTGTTGGTGATTCCATACTTACAGACTTACAAGGTGTTTTCTGGTGGTTACATTTCTGTGGATTCCAAGATTATTCTAAAAGTCTTATCTTCTTATTACTCCATTATGAGAAATCTTAAATCTTGTGTTCACACAGAAAGCTCATTGCAATATTTCTAGAACCTTAATTCACAGTTTCCTCTTAGAAAAAGTACAAGCACTTGATATATCCATGTAGCTACTAGTAAAATTATTGTAGAACAATGGAAGCATCTATTGGCAATATTAAAGTCTCTGGCAAGAAACGCCTCGTATGGGATAAAACCCTGCCTTTGCACTAGTTCCAAGGAAAGTCCTGCTGATTTTAATAAAACAGCTTGTGCATGCCTTAAAACTCATGGCTGCAACTCTCAAGTTAATGCTTTATTTGGCTTTCTTAAAAGCATCTGACAAACATATCTGGATAGAAAGTGGAAGTAATCAAAGGCTAAAGGCAATGCCTTCACATGTATGAGGAAGAGATGAAGGATGAGACTCAACTGGTTTGACCATGGTCGCCTTAGAGATTCATGCTCTAAAAAAGAAATCACATCACAATGTGTGATTCCAAAAATGAAAGCACAGTTTTGATCCAGAAAATGTACATGCTGATAGTTAAAAAATTTAGCATGCGCATAGCTCAATTGGCTTTGATGGGTTGCTATAAATTATGCTCATTCCTAAGGTTTCTGTTTGTTTGTTTTAGAAGAATTGAGACACAAGTAATTGAAATCATCCTGTGGGTCACTCTTTCAGTCACACAATGACTCATCTGCTGAGCCGGTAACAGAACTGTCTCTGCTGGATCTGTATTGCTTTCCCTGTTTTTCTGGCACCAGGCTCACTGCTAGCTCGGTATGATCTGCAAACTTAACATCACCATCTGCTACCACTCAAGTGGTACAACTCTTT
>NW_010191921.1:70566-77959 GCF_000695765.1 Mesitornis unicolor
CATTCCTGATGTTCGATGTGCCAAAAGAAGAGAATTTAGAATTTGTCAAGTGCTTTGAAGTTGGAAAGTGCTAAACTACATCAATTTTATGTCCAGTCTGCCTCACCACTTGCACAACCTGAGTTGTTGGTCTCTGAACCTGAATCTACAGAAACTTAAAAAAAAAAAAAAAAAAAAAGAAAAACGAGAATGCAAAGGTCACTCTGAGGGTGTATGTTTATGATGGCTGTCATAATACACACACCCCATGTATTCCTACTGACTCCAGCATAACAGAAAGATAGAGACAAAACACAGTTTCTTTAAATCATTAAAAACAGTGAATGAGATCCTTGCCAATCTTGAATGGGAACAGTTGATATAAACACAGAGGACTTTGGCAGGAAAGTTAATTTGGTAAAAAATCTCAGACAAAAATGCCATCCATAGAAAGATGGGATAAATTCCAGGTAAATCTATCTGAAGGAACCCTTAAAAAGACTATATTTCCACTTAAAACTACCCATATGGCACATCAGGAAGACTGCAAAAACAGAAGAAGAATTTAAAGACAAAAGTATAACAATTTGTGAACTGATTTCCTTTGTTCCATGTTTATACCAAATTTTGTCCCACATGTCGTCCACAGTGAAGAAGACAGCAAGTGTCTGAAAGCTGTTGACCAGGCTGTGAAAGGAAGGGGATGCGGAAGTAACATATCCTCTAGCAAGTACAAGACCATTCCAATAATGGTCTTAACACATCCCCCAGATAAACTGCTGGAGATTTGATCTACATGTCTCTTCAATCTGATGAGGAAAGAAAGTGAAACGGAAAATCACACAGTGGTACAATACTTTTAAGTTGCAAGGACAGGGCCCTGAGCAGTACAGCCTAATGACAAAATCCTTCTCTGAGTAAGGGGCTGAACCAGATGACCTCCAAGGGTCCTTTCTCTAATTCTAATTAGCAATTGCTCTATTGCTTTGTCTTACTGCCACAGAAACTTGTATTGGGAAGGAACATTTGCTCCTTGAATGTTCATACAAGAGTGAGAAGGTACTGTGCTGGCTATGAATTTGAATGCCCATACTTGATGATACACAATTGGCTGCCAAAACCAGTACACTATATCTCCAGCAACAGCTAGTTGTGCACGATTAAGAATAAGAATGGATTAATCAGTCAGGAATACTTATTATTCCTGGTATTCAAGTATCATAATATAAATGATAAAGAGAAATAATAGAAATAAAAAATGAAACACTGTCCTTTTCACTCCCAGACATCTCATTCTCTCACACTGAAAAAAAAAAACCAAAGAGTATTTTGATAAATATGTCTTGATTGTATCACTTATATTGGTTTGTTCAGCACATATTGCTGTAGACAGAGTGCAGTGGCCTACAGTAGACAAAAGAAGACCTCCTGCTTGCTTTGTCCTGTTGTTCCAGTTCACAAATAGCTGCCCAAAAGCAGGACAATCTGCACCTTAGTCTGCCAAGGCTGGAGTAATTATTGTAGTGCTGAGTGAGACAGGTGAAGGAGGAAACCACTTGTCAAGCCTCCCAGGAAAGTGAAAATAAGATTTCCTTTGCGATTTGAGGGATAAAAATAGTGGCTATTGCATTTCTTTTCTGGGAGATGTTGGGCAGAGAGAATTGACTGTCATTCTTTCTCTTTTATTCTGTTCTTCCTGCCTACTACATCTGAGTTTTTTGTTTAAGAACAATTAACTCTTCCTAGTACATTAGATCCTGAAAATACTTTTGGTGTTCTTGATGGACTAATTTTAAGTAAAACACACAGGAAGTCTACCCCTAGACTGGCTGATCTGAAGTATCATGTTTCCCATCAAAATCATTGTTACCTGAGAAGAACCCAGATGATTTTGACATAAAGAAATTAAATTAACATGAACATCTGGATCTATAAATAAAATCTTGCCCTATGCTTGGACCTACTTCTGTCAAAGTGAATATAAGGCTTTCATAATGATCATTATTCCTTCAAGAGCTGGAAAGCATCTGTGAAGCTTTAGAATAAGATCTGAAATAAAAACAACTACATCTGCTAGGGGATAGGGAGGATGAACTGGCCAACCTGAAACATCTCTGTTTTGCTTGCTTTGTGTTATGTCCCTATCCAAACTGGGGGAGTAGACCTTCACTCTAGGTGCTTCTGGCTTCCTCTACAAGCTATAGAAATCCCAGAAATAGTGGATTTCTCCCCTCAGCTTGCTCAAAGCCAAACTTTCCTTCCCAAAAATAACTTCATACGAAAAGTTTCGAAAGAAGTATTTGTGTATAAGATTTTTTCCCTTTCCCAATTCAGCCTCCCAGATCTAATTGGCTTTTCTGCAGAACACTATAATATATAAGAACTGGCAAAAGACAATTGGACAAACATTACAGGACCCTGGCAGATCTGGTAGTGACTGTAACATGACCTTTTCTGGCTAGCATCCTTGGGTGTGGAAAGCCCTCCCACAACCATTTAAATTCCTTTCAAGAGAGCCAAGGAGCTCATCCCACACTGTGACCCATTGCTCAATGCAGTCTGTAGCTGGAGCTGGAACTGAGGTCTCCTTCTGGGGATTCAGAGTAGGACAAAATTGCTGCTGGGCCTACTCTGCTAAACAACATGCATTCAGCAGGGGCCTCTGAGGTGTGTGGTGGTCTCTATGGATTCACTTTGTTTGAAAGAAACTTGCAAAAGTGAAAGCCACAGCCTACTGAAGTCAGTGGGAGCCCTCCTACTGTTTCTAGGAAGTTTTAGAGCTGATTCAATAGGATGCTAACTTGTTTTGAGAAAACATGCATGCAAACATCAGTTTTTCTACCCAGAGCTTTGCAGATGCATTCTCCCACTCAATTAAACATTTCTTGTATATAGTGCAAATTGAAGTTACAATCCTTATTTATATTTTTCTAGTATTCATCACAAAAGACCTAAAACATGATCATGTCTTTTAGTTATTGCTGTAATGCAAACAATTAACATAATTATCAAATCAGTTTGAGCTCCAGGAAATCTGAGGCTGGTTTTGTTATTACCCACCATTGAAAATGTACATTGAAATACATCTATGGCTGCTGAGTTCTATGTGCTGTACAAGGATCTTTGGAGGAAGGAAAGATGTTATATTTTGATATAATAAATTGAGCTTTCTTAGCTGAAGGTGTGGAAAGAACTGGTTGATGATTTTGTAAGATAAGCAATTATATCCACACAGACACACTGTGCAAGAGATGAATTAACTGCAGACGAGACTCTTTTAAAAACTATCAAAAAATAAAGACATGTTCAAAAAGTGCTCGGCCTTTTAAAATAAAGATCAGGTTGGAAAAGATTGTCAAATAGATCTCTTACCAAATTTTCTGGATATGAAACTTTTGACTCATGGTTGGAGAGATCCTTGTTCCTTTTTAAACACAACTATTTTCCTCATTATATTTGCATAGTACTACATAACTCGATGATTTACAGGAGGGAATGGACAAAAAGTTGATGATCAGCTGTGCGCCTTTAAGGCTTCAACTGATCATAGATGCAGCACATAACTTGGTGATTTGCCTGTGTGAACCTTGTCAGCCCTGTGAAGCTTATAATTACTCAAATTAGACAAGATTATGGAGTTCACAGAGAGAAAAAATGGTATGAGAGCCTTGAGTTCTTGTTTTCCTTATATTCCATTCATGACTCAAATTTTGCCATGCCTAGATTCTTCAGCATTGAAATTAAGTGGAAAATATAGTTTGGCAGCTCACTAATGGTTTTGCCATTTGCAAGAAAAGTTGCTCTAGGTAGAAAAAAAAAGTGTTAATACTTAATGTTCAGTGTGCTCTGCAAACCAATTTGGCTTTCAAGTCTGGCATGGTTAGTTTTATATTATACTGATGGATTTTTTGCAGCTAGAACTAGTGCTGCTAGACATTTCATTTTCCTTTGTTTCATAAATATATTATGTTGCTCCATTTTCTGTAGTGATAAAGAATGGTAAGGTTATTTTCAATATTTTCAAACTTTAAATCTATTTCTTATTAAATTACTAGAGGATAGTTCATGTTTGGTTTCAGGTTTTAACAGAAAGTCCTTGGGAAAAAAGCACATCGGAACGATCTTCTTCCCATACACATTGTGCTTTCAACACCTTGGATCTCAAAATAGCAAAGTGATACTAAACATTTCTTTGTTTCTATTGCAACTTAAAAACTGCAAGGGCTGGAGTTCTGTTTGGAACTACCATTTGTGCAACAGGGTTTAATAAACAGCAGCTAAGAAAAAAGGCCAGAGCAATCTATATGGAGAAAAGAGTAGGTCTTTTCTGCAGCACTCTGAATAACTTGGCTAGGTTTATTCAAGAAAGAGGGGAACTGTTCCCGCTGAGATGCTCTTCTATGAGTGCTGTGCCATTTGCAGCAAGAGATCTTGGGGTACACCATCTGTGGGGGACAGGGCATAGGCAAGGCTGCTGCCCCTGCAGAAGGTCCATGCTTCTCTGCTCCAAGCAAGTGCTGCTCCTGCTGGGGATATGCACTCCCATTTTGCTGCTCACAGGTGTTTCTTAGGTGGCAAAGGTGAGACTTGAGCTGTGGAGTAGGCAACCCCAGGCAGTTACAGAGAAAAAAAAGACTGCTGATCAACAGTGAAACCTGTTGAACCAGTGCCTCAGGGAAAGGAAGAGATACTATCAGCAGTGGCTCCACAGGAAAAAAGGAATCTGGAACTCAGGTTTTGGCAAAAAAATATAGACACAAATAATCTTAAAAGAGGTAAGTCTCTGTTCTCAGACCTTGAACTGAAAAATTCCATCTCTGTAGAACTCTGAGGACATAAATACCTCCCAGTAATAATTTTTCTACTTTTTTTTTTTTCAGATTCCTGGAAAGGGTCATCTTTCTTTGGCAAGATATGACAAGCAGTCTGCAAAGTCAAGCACTGAAAACTAAACTTTCTAAAGAAAACATTTCAGTGAAAGATATGCAAGTTTTGACATTTGGTCATAAACAGTTGGAGAACAGCCAGCATCTTATATCTTTCCTAAGTCAAAATCCAAAGGCAAAGTCTTTTTAATATGATTTCAGGAATGCGACTCAGATTGCTCTGAGATCTCATTCTGAGACCACTGGACCCCATATGAAATGCGCTTGTCATTTTCTTAATAGACTCAGAGTGAGCTGTTCCTTCTTCTAGCATTTGCAACACAAAGGAAAATCTGAGTTTAGTTCTCTGTTGTCCTAACGATTTGTCCCGCTCAAAGCATTAGGATATGGGGAAGGGAGATCATATCTGCTCAAACTGTGAGTGAGAGAGAACACAGCTCTGCAACTTGGTGTAGGAGGGCAAGAGTGGACGAAAGGGATCCTGACTTCCTGGACCCACTGCATAAATTTAACCTGCAAGAATTGGTTTGAGAAAACACCATTATCTATTTCATTTTTCTAAAGGAAGAATTTATGATCCTACTTTCAGGGGCAGACCTGGGAGACCAGCTTAAATAGGTAGAATTACTTTGCTGAAGCATTTAGCAAATCGCTAAGTGCACTAGAGGAGACAAAAATTAGGACACGTCATTCTTCTCACCACCTGGCTCCAAGCTCTGCTTACCTTCCTCATACAGAAGTACTCAGATTGTCTCTAAACCCAGATGGCATGCTGGATTATAAGGCTAAAGTACATCAGTGTCTATAGCCAGCAGCACACCAGGAAGAAACATGCATTGGCTGCTGTGCTGAGTGATCAGTTGTGCTCACTGGTGATTAAATGAAGCCAGGGAAACCTTGTGCTTCCAGACCTAAAGCTGTGGTAAGATGTTTGCTGCAGTCTGCAGTGATCTGGGGTAGTGATCTGAATTTTGCTCCTGGGACCACGAACACAAATTAGGTTGCATTAAGTTAACATGGTGGGATACAAGTCCCTCTGTAGTGCTGTAGAGACTGGTTTCTACTCTTAGTGAGGTTTGAAAATGTTCTAGTAGGTATCTATAAGAAACTGGCAACGACAACTGAAAAAATTAGTTGTTTGATAAAATCAACACCATGAAAGTTCAAAAATAAGATCTGGGTCTTATATCTCCCGTCTGCTAAAACAGGAGATTTCCTCATATTTGTTACAAATTGTTTCTGTAGATTATTTTGCAATCAAAACAAGAACCCTAATGAATTTCAGAGGACTTACTTTCATGCTAACTTACTCAAGAAGGCTGCAAAATTGTTCAGGTTACTAAACATAAGGCACAGCTATGAAAAAAATGCAAGGGCTGATAGAGTAAGAATTCCTATTCTTAGAGATCTCTCTGAAGTCAGCCTAAGAAATCCAGGAAAATCATTCACACTTCAATTTATGTTAATTCCCTTGACAGGATAGAGCAGTAGATGGGTAAAAATAGTGAAAAACACCATTAAAACTAGACTGACATTGAAAAGTGGATTGATGAAATTGAAAATTCACTTTTCTGAATTGCAGTGGCTGGGATTCATATATCTGGAGAGAGCTGGGACATCAGTAAAGAAAAGCTGACCCTTTCTGTCTCTGCTTACCTGTGAGCCTGCTAGCCTTGCTCCTGAAACAAAGCAGCTAGATTTTTGTTGTTCTTGTTTTCCTTCATCTCACTTAATGGGGACTGAGCATTACTTTCTGGGCTTTTTTCTTAGACTCTCAGTTTAAACAACCAGTCATTAACTCGATTTCTTTGGAAGAAGAAATCCAAAAATATCAAAAGCTGTACACTTTAAATAATGACTCAAGCATGGCATTCTTAATTCCTGTGAGAGCCAGGGAGATTATTCAATGCATTTCAGGCAAAACAAAATGTCACTTTAACCACCAATCTGAAAATACAAGTCAAGTGAAAAAATGAAAGAATCAAAAAGAGCAAAAATTCTTTTGTTGCCTCAGGATACTTAATAATAAGTAACCTATGATGGATACATAGAGATTTCTAATAGTGATCCAGGGGCCTGTCTTGTGCTGATTCCATACATGAACAGATCCATGGAAATTAATCAATCTAATCAACAGGCATAAAGGTCTGTGGGATCAGGCACCTGATCAGAAGTATTTACTTCTACTCTTTTTTGAGTTTATAGGATTTTGGAGGGGGTGGGGTGCAGAGAGAGGAAAATATCATAGAAGAAAATACCATAGGACTGGGAAGTAATCTAAATAAATCATAACTAATGGCGTATCTGCCATTAAGAATAAATAATAATCACTTTATCACTATCAAATTTCCTATTAAATTAGTTTCCAGATATGATAGCAGATCCAATCTTTTCCTATCAGCATTGATGCTTTATTATTGTAAAATGGGAACACTGGAAGGATGAAAATGCTCAATGTGCATTAGTAATGAGATTCAGTAATCAGGCTGTTTGGAAAGGTGCTCTTCTTGCTGTGTTCCGATTCGTGC
>NW_010191921.1:77990-83320 GCF_000695765.1 Mesitornis unicolor
TCTGATGTACAAAATATAAACTAAACAATTAACTCCTACTTGTGCACTTTTGGGAAGGTAGTGTATTCTTCACATAAGTATTTATTGCTTGTTTTTGTTTTTGTTTTAACTTGTATATATTATTACCAGAAAAATAATACTGTGATGAAGACTGCCAATCCAAGAATTTCAGAGCAATCTAACAATTTTATCTTAATTAAAATATTTCCCTGTAGAGAGTAATTTTCCCTCTAAACACTGCTCACATGTGCTGGATGACATTATCTTGCTAATAATAATTTAAGAAAATGCTGTCAATATAATTGTCTTACCAGTTAATTTTCTTTGCCTGTTCCTTTGTGTCCTTATTGCAGGTTTCTTATTTCATTTGGAATTACGTTTCACTGAACTATAACAAACAGTTATATAAAAGGTAATAATTCAGTTTGACCACTTGCTGGTGTTTGTATAACCAGGATATTAATGGTTCTCTTTCTCAGTGGCAGGGTACTCTCACTTACAAAAAGGATTCTTCAAGATTTAAATCAGTTGTAACACAGAGCAGAACTTGACCCATCACATAGTTAGCATTTACCTATGTAGTTAAGAGTGTAATTGGTAACATTTGACAGTTGCAGCAATATTGGGCACGTTAAATGAGAAAAGTGCATTGCTTGATTAACTGCACTGGGGACCATCATATTAGATGGATGGTTGAAGGAGTGGTTTTGTCAGGGCTCCCTGGCACTCCCTCTCCAAAATTACTAGTTTTGAAAGTCAGCCAGGGACAGCATGCAGTTGTGAGCCCAATAATTTGTTGCAAGATAGGAAGAGTTATCCAGATAAGGTTTGGGTTACAATTTGGTTGTGACTAGTTTCCATTGCCTCATAAATCTGCAGCTCCTGAATTTTCCATTTCAGAGGAGACAGATTTGCATTGTACCTTACCGACAAAGGGTGATAACCTTATTGAGCTTTTGCAACTTCAAGCTGCTCACAAACAAGGCTCCTAAATCTTGCTGCACTCTTCTAGTCTCATTCACAGTTATTTGTCTATTTTTGTTACACCTTGGTCAGCATATAAAAACACATCTTGGCTTTAAGCTCAGGAAAGTTCAAGAAATTTGCCATCTACAGTCCCACGTTTTCTCCTCCCTGCATTCTCATTTTCTGCAATATCTCTGTAGCATACAGGAGACAAGTCGCACACCCATTATTCTCCAGAATACTTAGCTTGACACAGCAAGTGGAAACATTGAGTGTATTTTGGTGTTCCACTTGCAAAACATACAAGGCAATGTTGGAAGTTTTGGTGCAGGCTAAATGACATAATGAAAGTAGGGATTCCTGTGACTTGGACTGATGAGAAATGACCTCTTGGTTGAGGCTAAACATCAATGAAGACAAAAATTTACATGGTAGTATCTGCAATCATAGCATGACCAGGGCTTCCCCTTTGAGGTTATTCCTGATTCACATTTGGTCAGTTCTAAAAACAAAATCTTAGCAAGAAAGATTATGCTGTAGTTTTCAAGAGGCATGTCCCTCGCTGCGCTGATAACACAGCATGACGCTCTTGCATGCAGTCTGTCAGCTAACTGCCTGGGGGAAGGGTAGACTGCTCTACACTGAAAGCATTTGTTATTGTGCAGCTTTAAGAGCCTGAAAACACAAGTGTTAACTCACTGTTTAAAGAGGTTATTGAAAATCTCACCAAAAGGGTGCACAAATATCTTCATAAGAAGGAGTTTAAACTTTAAATGAAATAAAAGGAGTGCAATTTGTTGTGAACATACATAGAGCAACTAAAAGCCAGTCATGGTTCAGAGCATCTGAAGACCAACACAGACATATCAGAATAACAGCAAACTTCTCTTTTGTATAAATTCAACTTCTGTTCACTCCCAGTGACAGTCTAGGACAAGTCTACCTTGAGATAGGTTGTCACAATGCTGTGTTTTCAAAGGTATTTTATAACTGTACGTGCTTATGTCAACAGATATCCAGAGACTCAAAGTGAGCAGCTCTACTTTTCTTGGCTGAGGATGCACTGAGGAATTTCTTACCTGCACTGTACAAAGGTCATTTCCAAAAATAGGCTGTTCCCATGGCACTAGGGATGTGGAGTTCATCAGGAGGTGAAAATTTAGGGCCCTGGCCAATTTTGATATTTGAATAATTGCTTTCACCATTAATGAAGATGAGAGTCAGTGTATTCAGAAAAGTCAACATATTTCAATCTGGGTTGAGTCAGTGTGAAACTGAATAGATCTGAGCTACTGACGTGTCTCAAAGAAGCTGAGCTTCAAATGCTGAATAGCTCCGTTCACCTATGAGTTAAGTTTCCTAGTTGGACAGTGTTTTATGTATTCCAGGTTGGACCATAGTTTTAGTGCAATGTAAAGCCTCAGGGGAGATCACGTGGTGTCATGGGCCAGGTAGTTATCTACCCGGCCTAGTCGACATGAGACATTCTTGGCCTCATTTGTTTGAATTAAGTAGAGGAAAGCAAATGTCTTGATTGGATTTTCAAAAACGGTAGGACGAGTATTTTCAGGATATATTATAAATATGGGAAAAATATCATGTTCAGAAAAAGAAAAAACAAAGACTTGACTGATCTGTTATTGAAATGCAAGTGCAAAGCAGTAAATGAAGTTGCCAGAGACAATGTCTACATGCGCAGAAGACACCTAACATACACCTGCAGTATCCATGCCTGTTATGTGGACTGGGCCCCAGGGCTGAGGATTTACCTTTTAGCCACTACCTCTTTTAACCGCTGATTTAGACCGTATGAGTGGAGAAGTTTAGTCTTGTGTAAAGCAGCATTAGTGGCATTTCAAGGTTGTAGGTCGTTCAATGAGCCTGGCATGTCGATAGGAAAATAAATCAGTTTCTGTAAATCAATAAAAATGAAGTGCTTACTTACAAAATCTGTTTGTGAAATTTGGAGGATGATCCACTAAGTTTGACTCGCTTGTTTTATGGTGCTCCCAGGGGCTCTGTTTTATTTAGGGTTCGGTATTAAGTAGTCTAATTGTGACTGTAGATGGGGGCCTTTTTCATTTGCATAATCTTCCCATGGGACTACAGCTCCTAATTTGGTGATTAATTATCCATATTACACAGTGTTTATTTGACCATGCCTAGATTAATTTCTCTTTCCAAGCAAATCACATTTAGATATAAATTTGCATATCTTGATTACATTTTAATGCCTTGGCTATCATTGTTTCTTCCCTGGGTACCTCATCAGATTAGAGAAGAGTACTCAAGCAGGGGATGATGGAATGTCTTAAATGACATTGCATATCACTGGACAGACCATGCACGTGACTCCATGTTAATTGAAAACATGTTCCTTTAACTGTCAAGAAGGTTATGACACAGAGACTGCAGGTCCTTTGTAAGTTTTGTGGTATTATTACTTAAGAAAATGTTTCAAGCCTGGTGTGTTAGCAAGACAGTATGAAAAAATTAACTAATATACGTTTACAAATAGAAAAGATACTGACATTCATAGATTTTCATCTCAACTCCAGCTCTTCCAAAACTTTTCACCTTTATAGGAAGAATAAACATAGGTAAAGCTTCTCCCTAATTTAACAGTAGGAGTTAAATCACAGGCATTGAATATGTATTTTGAGAATAAGCTTCATAATGCAACATGGCAAACCCTTGAATATACTCCAGTAAAAGGCAGAAAGCCAATTTGTTCCTGACATGCTTTTCTGAGACAATTTTTTGCAAGAATTGCATCGTAACACAGCTGGAATCTGTGCAAACAACAGTAAAAACTAGATTAGTATATTCATAAAAATCTTTCCAAGGATCAGTGTAACATCTCAACAGACAACTAGGAAATTCTCTTTATAAGGCAAGCTGCTTATTCTGAATATTTTCAAGTTTATGTAAGCCTTGGAATTTTGTTTCTCTTATTTACTTTTACAGCATATGCATTACAGAGGCACTACAGCTTGGTATAGCCTTAAAAATAGAATGATATTTATTGTAGGCATCATGATTTTTCTTTAGTTCTTATGATTAAGGAGTGTTATCTTCTATACATTTGTCTATTTCATCATGGCAATGATCTGTACACAATATAAATTACAAAATGCAATACACCACTGTTGTAATAGTAATTAATTTCATCATTCTTGCCCATAAGATGAAGGCAAAAAATACACTAAGATCTCCAAAGACATGGTTACACACAGGCTTCTGGGGAGGGGGAGAGGAATATTATATATACTTGCATATAGAAATCGTTAACATGAATTCTATTTGATCTCGTCTAAGTGCTCTTCCAACACTACTTCTATCAAGGAAAAGAAAGCTAACAAGTAAAATTGTAATTGTTAAAACTTGATAATCCAAACATATTCCTCTTTAGGAGGGGATTTTTTGTGTGTTCAGAGCATTTTATCACCATATGAAAGTCAACGACTCCTATCCACAAAACATTACAGGAAGTATGTCAAAATATTGGGAGTCGGACCCTAAAAACACCTCCCTGTTAAAATCAGTTTGATTATTTATATGAGTGAAGTTATTCACATGTGTTAGTATTTGCTGTAGCAGACCCTTGACCTTTGACTTTACGAGAAGACAACACAGTTGTCATGATTTCACAACATAAATAGACACTATTAAAAGACCCAGAGTAACAACATAGACTTACTGGGATTAAAAACAAAGCATCATAAATGTTTATGGGTGTCACAAATAAAAGGGCAACTTCAAGTTCATGCGAGCTCTGCACATTTGTTGTTTGAAGTCCAACTTCATGGGCTGCAGCCCTTCTCAAGAAATGCCTGCCAACACATGTACGCGTATTTCAGTATCAGTTTGATCCTCCTTTAAAAAAACAAACTCTGAAAATGAAGACGAAAAACAAATTAAACCAGAATTAATACTCCCTAGGGAATGAAAGCCAGCTTTGGAAGTTGCATACAAACTTTTAATTATTATTATATTGTAGCTTATAAAACTTTCAAGAGCCAAACTAACATTTAATAAAGAAGTGGGTGGGCGACTACATCATGTAGCCCCCAAACACAATAAACAAAGCTGCTGGCAAACATGATGCCTTTCTCTGTTCCAAAATAATGTTCTTTGTGATATTGTCCTCAGTGAGGCATGAAGGGTTCAGATGAAATTCTTGTCACACTGAAATCAATGGTAAAAACTCTTGACTTTGACCCAAAATGTTACCCTCTGTATTAAATTAAAAAGAGAGAAGAGGGGAGAAGGTGACTACAGAACTGGCACCTAGCAGAGAAATGAGAACCTGCCTGGCTGGTGGTGCTGGCCTGGCCTCCAGGCTTGCCCCTGCTGAAAGATTT
>NW_010191921.1:83351-90489 GCF_000695765.1 Mesitornis unicolor
CTGTGCTGTCACTGGCATGGCCCAGGGCCTTGCACAACTGTGACAGCCGCTCCACCCCTGCTGGTGTCAGTGCTCCAACTAGCAGCAACTTGTCTTTGCAAATGTGCTTTGCTAGCTTAGGAGAAGTAAACAGGGAGGAGGGCCCTAATAAAAAGTTTTACTGAACCTATAAATACGTGGGAATTTTTTCTAGAGAAGACCTTCAGTCTACCCAGATGAAAGTCCCCCTCAAGCCTTCAAATGTATTTGGCTTGGTCCTGACCATGGGATGCACAATGTGAGCGATGCAGTAATGTTTTATACTGCTAGCGTACCTATTCCACTTGCCTAGCTGAGAAGAAAGAACCTTATTCACATTCATTCCCCACTTGGAAAACACAGGAAAAAAAGTGTAATGACAGCATCCACTATGGAGTCACATTGGTTTATACCCAAAAGGGTCTGAGAGACACTTAGACAAAGGTATATTTTTCTGTCTGCTTGAAGAGGTGAGTTTTATTCCCCTTCCAGATGTAACTTGGCAGACAATCTGGCATTTTGAACATGGCTAAGCTATTTTTATATGACAAATCTAGGGGGGAGTTCAGTAAGAAAGCAATGAAGAAAAAAGTCCATTGTTAAAGGGGAAAGTTGAAGTGGCAAACATCTGCCTGAGTGAGATTTCCTGCATGGAGCCAGTGAATGTTACTCTTTCTGGCATTATAAATTGGGTGTATATATATTATCTGGACATGTTCCTTACTCTTATGTTTCTTCTGATAACAGAAAGGTAAAATCAAATAAATTACTGTAGATGGAAGAAATTAGGAATGTTTTTCCAAATGTTCTGGAGTATTTCAGTAGCTCTTATGTACTAGGTTGAAAGTCCTCCTCTTACTGTTTTGTAAAGACATGCAGGAAGTGTACCTGTATCTAATAAAAGCACAAGAATGCTAAATTTGGACCTAAGAACTGCTCTTTACAAATCAGCATTGTGCAATCTATTGGTTTTTTTTCTCTTTACATTATGCGTACTTCTCTTTAACCACAAAATATGCCTCTATATCACTGTTCTGAATAAAATCTATTAAACATATAATATGTGAATTCTTTTATCTATCTATAAGCCCACTTCTGGCAAAATGTTCTAAAATCTTAAAATCTGAAGAAATCTTTAAATTCTCCACATTTATGTAGATGATAATGTTGTATGAGAATGGCTTGCTCTTTGGCTGTACCCTCCATCAATTGCAGCTGTCCATATCTATCTGTATATTGAGGACTATTTCACTTTTCAAACAATAGCTCTATGTCTCATAAAGTGTTCCTTAAACTAGTTCATACCTTTATAACCCTTGGAAGCAGCAGTCATATGTATATTAGCTCAGATACATTTCAGCAGTTTTCTCGTGGCAGTGGCTGTACTAGAGAATGGGAAATGAGTAAACACACATGGATGCCATCCTCTGTTAGAGTTCAGCTTCTTGCAAGCTACCCCAGAAAAGCCAACATTTGACGTGAATTAATCTTTTGAATCGTTATTCACAGGAGGCAAATGTCATCCTTCTCGTTTCTGAGAGATATTCCCAGAAAGAGGAAGATAATGTCTTTTAATTACATTTGTGTATGACTCAATGTATTAAAATATGCGCAGTTATTTAAAAACTAGCAAAACAATATTTTTTTAATGACTAACATTTATGATTTGCATTCCAAAAAATCAAGTTGGTCATTAGTAAAAGCATATTTATGAATTATTTTTGTATGAAATTTACAATAGAAAACAAAGCTGGCTGAATGTTATAAATAAATAAATATAGATTCTAATGAACAGCAACAGCAAGGTTGTTTTCTGTCTGCACTTGGGCCAATGTCACTATATAAAGCAAGAGCCTGAGAGATTTATGGAGAAGAGCCCTTCAGAAAAAAATGTCAAGGGAGTAAAAATTGAGTGCCTGGGTTGTTCACCACAGTAGATTAAAAGGAATGGTTGGCTAAGAGTTGCTACATGCCCCTAGGATTATTCAGCATCCTTCTTCATTTGCTCTCTCTTAATCAGGGTGAAATTAAATCTTGTGCTAATCAGTATAAGACCCTGCTGCATCCTGAGTTATCAGCTGAGCAGTGAGCATGACCTAACCAGCCTCCCTAGGGAAGAAATTCTCCTTGGACTCTGCAACCAAACTCCTATTGACCAAAGTAGGGTCAGAGCTGCACATGATCCAGTCTCCTGGATGTAGATGATGTAGAGCAGCATTGTGACCTCTTCACTCATGACAGGAAACATGTATATGTATCAGGCATTTCTTTCTGGCATCTTTCTAGCACCTTCCTGCCACTTACTAAGTCATTTGTGTCCAGCTTTGGAGTCCACAACACCAAAAGGACATTGAAGTGCTGGAGCGGGTCCAGAGGAGGGCCACAAAGATGATTAAAGGGCTGGAGCACCTCTCCTACAAGGACAGGCTGAGAGAGTTGGGGTTGTTCAGCCTGGAGAAGAGAAGGCTCCAGGGGGACCTTATAGCGACCTTCTAATACCTGAAAGGTGCCTATAAGACATCTGGGGAAGAGCTGTTCACTAGGGCATGTAGTGATTGGATGAGGGGGAATGGTTTTACACTAGAAAAGGGTAGATTTAGGCTGGCTATTAGGAAAAAGTTCCTCAATATGAAGGTAATAGATCACTGGAACAGGTTCCCCATAGAGGTGGTGGAGGCTCCATCCCTGGAGATATTCAAGGTCAGACTTGATGGGGCTCTGAGCAACCTGATCAGGTAACATTGTCCTTGTTTACTGCAAGGGAGTTAGACTAGATGATCTTTAAAGGTCCCTTCCAACCCAACACATCCTATGATTCTATGATTTAGCTGCAGAGAAGTGCTGCACGCTGATATATACGACTACTAATACAGAAAACACATATTCCTTTAAATTTACTGTTCCTTGAAAGCAAGCTCTTGGATAACCTGTCATGTTCCACTAGCCTGATGGGCTTCCCCACGCAGGAAGATTGCTCTTGGCCAAGTGGGAAAGCCCAGCCTGCCTGGGCTGAGAGCCTTTGCCTCTCCCCTGCCATTGCTGTTGGCTCCTTGAGAGCTTCCATGGGAATGAGAGCCTACCAGTGACCCTGTGCCTAGGCAAAGGGCTGGCTGGTGCCCCAGCAAAGGCCAAGCTGCTCCCTTCAGCATGGGAACTGGATGCCTTGGATGAGGCTCTGCTGGCACTGACTGGCCATGGAGGATACTCAGTTGCGGCCAACCACCCAGAAGACTGTGTCTGCCTAGGAGAGCCCTGACACAATAGGTCTTGGGATCTACAGCAATGATGTAAAGAAGGCTTTTTAATCCCCAAGCTCCCCCTTCCCCACAGACCTGGCAGTCTGGAGACAGGTTGAGAGCTGCAGCAAGTGAGTGATGAATGGCAGCTAATCGCTATACGCCTTTTAAATCCACACCTGCCTGGCCCGCAGGTAAGTTCCCTATATTATCCTCCCACAAACAGTCCTGTCTGGGAAAAATTAAAGGTGGAGAAGCAGTGTGTGAATGCTTTTAAAATCACACTGATGACCTGTGGGCCACAGGCACGAAAATGTGGTGCCTTCCACTGATACAGGATTTACCCTATTCATTTTGTCAAAAGCTTCACACGCATTTCAAAGCTAGTAACATATTTCCCCTGAACTTCTGCTCTGCCAAATCAGTAAAGGTTTCTGCATAAGCATTTTGACCCTGATTCAGCAAGTAATTAACCACCTACCTCAAGGCCCTCTAAATCAAGAACTTTGTGCTGATGGAAGAGCATTGTAAATACCTAGGTTAATTTTAACCTACTGTACACATCAGCATTTCTTTCATACTTTCTCAAGCTTAAAGGACATTAGTTTTTATCTTGCTGCTTTGGCCAGTTGCAAAAGTACTAAAATATTTATCCAAAAAGCAGTATCATAAGGGCCACAAAGCATATCTTGGTGTCTAGATAGGTCCAAGTCTATAATTTGGCTAGTGAGGAGTTGATGTGGTTTGTGTCAAAGCAGCCAGAAGGGGCAAAGAGAAATAAGTATTCATATTTATAGTCATAACCCAGCCTAATCCAGCCTGGATGTCCTGCATATTCTGTAAATTGCATATAATCAGTGAAATTAGCTGTGATGTAAAGGATTGCTGTTATGATAAACTAAGGAGCTATTAAAGGCACCAAATGTGTATGCCTCAAGTATACACACTAGCAGCACAAGGGATATGGAATATTAGAATTTGGGAACAAATAAAACCAGAAAACTTACATTGTAATAGAAAAGGTCAACATATGTTAGAAGGAGACAAAAATTAATTTGATTTAAATATGTAAATTGAATTATTATATGAGTCATACTGGAAGAGAAAAACAGCCTTTCCTAATTGCTTTACATAAGTAAATAATGCTTTTGTCACATTTCTTGAAGTATACAAACACTGAATAATATAACTGGTATGGTGTCCTTATAAGTTTCTCTGAACCAATGTTGTACTTCCAAAAAGGGATAGCCTTAACTACTTTAATGAAACAGATCACTGCACCGGCATAGAGAGTGATCCACTTTCTTGAGAAGTCAGGCGTAGGTTCCATTAAAACTGCCTCACAACCTGAATTCTCTAAACTTAGAGGGCTTTAAATGCTTTGTGCACTAGAATCATATTTTGGTCAGAGAATCCAGAGCCGCATTTGGTATCTTCTTAAGCTGCCTCAGCAATGTGTGTGCCAGGCATGAGGGGGTGGGTTCTGTTGTGCACTACTTTTTGTTTTTTACAGTAAATGCTGTAAGTTAGGCTGGTCAAAACTAGAACGGTTTTGATTTTTTTTTCAATATAATTTGAAATAAATTATTAGCTTTAGTGTTTTCTTTAACCCTTTCTTCTATCTATTTTACATTTCAAAAAATTAATTTGGTATCTGAAACAAAATAAGGAAAATTCTATTCAAAATGGGCTTTGGAAACATTTGTTTCCATGAGACAATGGAATCACCTTTCTACCTATCCTAATAAGCAACATTCCTTGCTGAGTGAATCAGTATAAGTAAAATGCTTTTGCTGGTATCAAGGCAGCCCCCTCCAATTCCATGACTAATGCTCCACAGGAAATTTACCTGCTGTTCTTTAATAATCTGCTGTCCTGTTAGCTGACAGATCCATGTGTCAGGAATTTGGATTGTTTTGATAATGCAAAATCAAACAACTTGGGGACAAATCCAAAACACACTGATTAACAAAATAATATATTCAAATAAAAAGTTCATTTATAATAGTCACATATGAAGTATGATAAATAGAAGGGATAATGGTATTTCACTGCAGTGCATCTGGAACCAAATCTTATTTTAAACTACAGATATGTCTCACAGTATCATGCTATGTCAAACAAAATGGATTGTCTGATCCTTTTTTGCACATGCTCGTGGAAAGGGTGTAGGGAGGAGAGTAAAAGGTGGAAGGGCACTGTTGTGAGACAACCTCCTTTAGACAACTTTAGGATTCAATTTAATGGTTCCCAGTAAAAACATGGAGCCAGTTTTTAATCACTGTGACTAAAATTATGTATTTCATCAGCTGTAAACAAAATTAATCACATTTATTATGATGATAAATGATGTAAATACTTATTTTTGATTTTGAGAATGCCAGAAAATTAGAACCCTGTTACATTATGATTGATTGATTCAGAATGGTTCTTGTCTAGTAATTTTATGCTTAATGAAAGTCCATCCATTCAATTTTGTTATCCATTCTCTTTTCATAGAAATGATAATGGTCTCAGGTGCAAATTTAAACTGTGTTTTATAAAATATAGATCTTAGGAAAATAAATTCTGTCTCCAAGATTTATGAACACTCTTTAGAATAAAGCAATTTCAAAGAATTCAGATTGATTCAAGTGTTTCAAAAAGAAAAATCTGTTTCAGTGAATTCATGTTTTTTTCTATGTGCAAGAACCAGAAAAAATAATCAGGATAGCCTGTTAAGAATGGCATGGTACACAGGTAATATCTCTGTAAGTCTGTATGCCAGCCTAAAATATGCCACATAAATACATAATACCCATACTGTGCTCTATTTCTGGCAGCTAATCAAGAAACTATCATTAGTTAGTGATTAATTAGGAGAGATACACCTGAAGTCATTATGACCAGTGGGTATTGGCAGGAATCATGTTTATTTTTGCAAATTTCATCTTGTCAAGCTGCATTAGGACACAAGATGTCATATTAGCTTATCCTTTATGACAGCTGGTATGATCACAGTATGACACAATGCACACAGAACAGTGACATGCAATAGAACAAAATATGAAAGCAAAGGTGGACCTTGGGAAAAAAAAATATGCATTTTACTCTGAAAATGAATAAGAAAACACTCTGAAAAAAATGTTTGCCTGTAATCAGTAATTTGCATTAAACAGAAACACCTTGAACTTCTTAAATTGCATGAATGTGTAGATGTCACCAGGACCAGGATTGAACCTGAATCTCCTGTTACGATCAACGTGAGCAGAGGAGCTTGAGTAACCGCCAGTCTGATGCTGGTTGCACTAAGGGAACAGAGTATAGGTTGGTGGAGGCCCAGTTCAATAGCAAATAAAGTTCATTATTTCAAATATGCTGAGTGAGTCTTTGTTCTTTCCGCAGCAACGAGAATAGACAGAAATGGCAGGACTCAGTGAGGTCTTTGCAACTGTACTTAACCCATGACTTTTGAGCTACAAGGACACACAGCTGCTCTGGAAGTCAAGTGACTCCACTCAATAGTGGAGACACCCAGGCTACTCAAAGAGACACCATCCTGCCTTTGCAAAATCACCACTGTCTTTTGCCTCTCTACTGGGTTTTCTGAGAGGGGTTTTTGGTTGTGTCTTTGATAACGGGGGAAGGGCTATGGAGATGGCCCTTTAAAAAGCTACCTGAAAAGCTCCCCCTTTGCCTTTGTCAGACCCACCTCTGACCAGGGCCAAGCCAATCAGCGCCCCTGCGAATTCATGTATTTAAGGGTGGTGCAGGACATGCCTCTCTATCTCTTTGGCATCGTGCCTTACCAACGCGGCCCCAGGTCCCGGCCTTGCCCAGCTGGGCTTGGCTGTCTCCGACCCTAACTGAAGCTTAAGCCCCACTGCAGCTCATCTCAAAAAAAA
>NW_010191922.1:0-5627 GCF_000695765.1 Mesitornis unicolor
GGGCAGATGGCTACTGACGGGCTTTCTGCTCGTCCGAAAGATAATGAAATAAGAATAAAACTCGTAGTAGTTTTATTTCAAGGTGTTGGCCGGCATGTGATTGAGAAAGCTCTTTAGGTGTTCTCTGAAGTGAGAGTATTGAGATGCAGTTAAAAAACTTATGATCGGGGCTGGACCACGTTTGCTGTGGGGCCAGGCTGAGAGAGTTGGGGTTCTTCAGCCTGGAGAAGAGCAGGCTCCGAGGAGACCTATCAGTGCTTAAAGGAGACCTACAGGAAAGCTGGGGAGGGACTTTATACAAGAGCAGAGTGGTAAGACATGGGGTAGTGGCTTTAAACTGAAAGGGAATAGATTCAGATTAAATATAAAGAAGAATTTTTTTACGATGAGGGTGGTGAAACACTGGAACAGGTTGCCTGGGGAGGTGGTAGATGCTCCAGCTCTGGAAATATTCAAGGTCAGGTTGGATGGGGATCTGAGCAACCTGATCCAGTTGAAAATGTCCCTCCCTGCCCATGGCAGGTGGTTGGACTGGATGACCTTTAAAGGTCCTTTCCAACCCAACAAATTCCTATAACTTTATAAGTTGTTTGAGTTGTGTTTTCCAGCTGCAGTTGAAAAGCTTAACTTCACTTGTAACCGATTACCAGTTGTAATGATTTGCTAGAGCTGGTCTCAGTCTGCGGAGTTTTCTCTGAAACTGACTGCTGAGGAAAACGCCGCTTTCCTGCCAGAAACACAGAAAAACTGCCAAAGTTCCCAGCTGACTCTGTAGCCAAGGAGCTCTTGAGCACTCAAAGGCACCAGAAGCTTTAGGTACGAAGCCTCAGCGGTTCCAAGCGGTTTCTCTGTGCCGTGGGAGCAGCTGTGGCTCAACTTTTGTTAACCACCACCAAAGGACATTGGGAACAGTTCTGCTGTGACCAGCCTCATCCCCTTGCTTTGACTTTTACAAAGCTAAGTGAGCTGCTGGCGATTACATGAAGCTGTTGAGACAACTGAAGAGATTTCTAGAAAGCAAAAAAAAAAAAAAAGGAAAAGGGTAACAAACTTATTGATCCTCTCAGAGGGACTTTAGCCTTGCATTGAAGTTGAAGTAAAATTTAACTCGCAAGTAAGTTTGTATTTAAGAAAGCTGTGTTTGTGAAGTTGGAAACTTATTGCAGTTTCCTGTAGGTTTTCTGCTTTGTGCTCCCATTTAAAAACCTTATTCTTCATTCATTTTTGCTCATGGTGCACTTTTCCAAAAATATAATATTAGAAGTGTGATTCAGCATTAAGGAATGAACAGAACTAGTGGAAAATGTCCTCACTTGTAAATCACATGAGCAAATGTTCCCTAGCAGGTGAGGTATTTTTAAAAAAATTAGCGATGTACAGTTAGCAAGTGCTTAAACTTGGTATTTAATACCTGATATTTTCATTTATTGCATGTTGCTCAAACTCTCTTTTGATCTCACCTTTGTTAATTTCCTATGTGCTTTTTCCTGATGCTCATCACTGGTATGAGCGAAGCACAAGCATTTGTTATAACACTTTAGGGCAGAACATGGAATTTCACAGTTGTGGTACTTGAGCAGAAGTATTTTAACCTTCGGGGATTTGATTTTTCAGAGTGCATTCTAGTAAGCTGTATGACAACTTCTGTAGAAGCTCACACCTCCATTGGCTTGAGCTATGGGTGAATGGTCAGTATTTCTGCATTTTGAGACACCCGGTCTGAATCCTGCAAAAGGCAAGAATGGATTTTAGTTCTCTGGAGTGACATTTAATTATGTAAACATGAAAGGCTATATTTTCTTTCTTCAATCTTGTTTTTCTTGTGCATTTCCTAAATTCTACACAAATGAGGCACAATACATTCAAGAAGAAGACTTTAGCACAGTTCTCCCGTGTCTTCAGAGGAGTTCCTAGCAGCTTAACAAATAGAATGGAAGATACTTGGAGAAACTGTATGTAGTCAAATTGTTACTGTGTACCTTAAATTGTGCAAACAGGGATTTGATGTAATTTCATACAGAAGTGCTATTGTTTTACAGGTTTTTAGTGCCTCAGTTTCTGGCCTTGATGTTTCTAATACTTTCCTGTCGGTAGCTAGCTTAAAAAAAAAAAGACAGTTTCCTCCAATGATGCATATAGTTCAGTGGCAGTGTTGAAACTTTGAGATGTTCAGCACAGACACCTTCCACTTGGATTAATTAAAACAGTGGGTTGACAGCTGCTATTCGGGTTGATTTTTGGGGCACTTTAACAGTAGATTTTGTGATTTTGCTGAACTGTGAGACTTAGCTCCTTCCCCATCCTGTGAGGTGGCTGTCTTCTCATCAAGACTGGCTCTTCGCTGTCCTTTTTTTGACTAACCTGTTTTCCAAGTTGTTTCCCTAGTCTTCCATAACTGTTCCATGTCCTGTCTCCATATTTCTCATCTGTTACTTCTCTGCACTCATTTCTTTGACCAGCTAACAGCTCTTTCTGTTCACCTCAAGTGTGTTCCCAGACCTCTCATATTGATTCCCATTTTGGTCTCTGCCTCTCCTCTGATCTTGGTCTCCATCTAAGGCTAAATATCTTTCTCTTCCATGTCCCAGAGTAAGTCTGATTCCTTGCCCTAATTTATTCTGTTTTCTCTGTCTGGGTTTTGTACCTTTCCCTTTGAAATTAGACCATTCCCTGAGATTTTGTCTGCTAAAAAAGATGGAATGGCAGTTGCCATACTCAGTGAACAGAAGTGGAGAAGCTGGATCTGCCTCTAGTGCCTGTCCCCTTGCAAGTAGAATCCATTATTGGGATATGCTTGCTGATCTCCAGCAGCATTAGGCTTGTACCTGGACAGCCCAATAACATGTACTTGTGTGTTCTTAATGAGATAGGGTGCTGAAAAGTTTTTTAAAAGCTTAAAAGATTCAATGGTATGGGCAAAAGGCTGATCCAGCTGAGCTTTGACTTCCTGCTTCAAGATGTCACGGTGGTAAAGCACTTAACTGGAAGGGAAAAGGAAAAGAGGAGGCATTTAATAAGAGGAGATGGTATAGTTTTGTCCATTTCTGTTCTTGGAAGTGGTTGAATCTTTCAAACAAAAAAGAAAAGCCTGAGACAGGTATGTTACATGGAAAATATCTCTCTGATACTTAAATTTACAAAGTTTACAAGCACTAATTTTGTAGATGCTGTAGTGAAATCTGCTTGCAAGATTTTTCAGGGCCTGAAAATGGTGATCACTGATTCTGGAAAGAATAAATATTTTGCGGAGTTCTGTGTTGAGCATGTGAGTGATAGCTCCTGAAAGTACTACTCATTCCTTAAGTGATGAGATCATGGCGGGTATTTTGGCATCTTTTATTAAACAGTTATCATTACTATAAGATAATAATCTTATTGTTTGTAGACTCTCAAAACAGAGTAGCTGTTAGTTTCTCAGTGAAGTGCAAATACTAATTTGCATTGTGTAGATGGATACTCACCAAAATTCTACTGTGTAGCACCCAGAATTCAGAAATTTTTCAGTATTATTTTATTCTCTGCAGTCAAGATGTCTGATATATATATTTTTTTAAGTAGTGTCCTTTCTGCTCTGTTTTCCAGAGAAAGAACAGTCAGTAAACCGAGCTGGTGTTGTTCAAGAGGATATTCAGCCTGCAGGTATACTTGATTCATGTGTTTGCATGCACTGTTTTAAAGATCTTCTTTAAGTAAGGCCTGAATAGGTGTATGGAGTTATATAATACAGTGAAGAATACATTCAAATAATGCATATATAATAAACTTTACGTGAAAATATTTTTTTCAGGCTATTTCTTGACTTGAAAATTATGGATATGATAAAACTTGTTTTAAATTGCCTTAACTGCCCAAATGAGTCATAGAGATTTCCATTATCTTCACACTTTCTTAAATAGGTACCAGTTTCCACACCAGAAATTAACTTCCAAACCAGCTCAGAGCAAACAGGAACCTTGGGTGGACTGAGCTCTAGCTGTAAAAAAATACACTATTGCACCCTGGATTTGTGGAACGCTGCTTTCTAACTCAGCCAAAACACAATTTATGAGTGCCTCGTCTCATGAGTAAGGCAGAAATCCACTACATGTGAAGGAAAATTTGGAATGCAGTGCTAATACCTATTTGATCTCTGCTGTGCCAGTAGAAGGGGTAGAAAAACACATGAGGGGAATAAAAATTAAAGCATGGCAGACCATCCTTGATAGTTCGTTCTCTCATAGGTAATGGAACTGGCTATTCATTATGTAAAGTTGGCACTTCTTGTGTAGAGACAAGAGAGTGCTTGTCTTGATGAAACAGTTCATATTGGAGTATGTTAAAGGGTAACTTATTCCTATTTTTAGAAAAGCCTAGCATCAGCAGTAGGGGAAAACCAAATAGGATTCATGCCATGTCCTTATTACACGTATCGGTTAAATCATGAGTGCAGAACTTACTTTCCAGGAAAGTGGTGAAATGCTGAAGAGGAGTAGGAAGGGTATTGTGAAATTGAAGTCTGGTAAACCTGCCTTATTTTATTAAACATTAAAGAGAACTGGACTGATTCATTTATCCAAGATTCGGGTACTTGATTACTAGTTCTCCTCAGTATAACTTTTTGATCTAAATTTAGCTGCTGATGAAAAGTTATGAGATCTGCTAGTTGAAAGTGAAATCTAGATAAATTGAAGTGCAAGGTGCAATTCTAGATGGTTGTTACAACAATGTTACAATACTTTACCAATGTGTGGTAGATTTTTCCATTATCTGAAGCTTAAGATCAAGGTGAAGTTGTCTTAATATTTTTGCAAGCTTTTGTGAGTTCAGTGCAGAAATTGTTAGATTCTCTCGTTGTTTTGTACACAAGGCTGGAATAGTAAACTGATTTTTTTATTTCCAACAGTCTAGCTATGAACTGCTGGTATTCTCATGTTTGATTTGTAGGGTTAAAAGTGTGGTCTGATCCATTCGGAAGAAAGTAATATTGGCGCCTGGGTGTATTGCAAGGCAGAACTGATGGTGGATATCTCCAGCTGTTTCTTCTTTCACCGAAGTCTGTCTTTGCTGGAGCAGAATTCTGAATATGCTGTGTGGGCACATGAGGAGCAACAAACGCTGCTGGTGGGAGTCCCAAGAGATAAAACCTGCTAGTTTTGACAGAGGATGCTGGGGCACAGCGCATAGACTGTTAGGGAGCTGAAGGATTCTTGAGTTTAGAAGTGAAATATTTATTTCCTTGAGAAAAGGGAAGAGGGATTATTTTCATGGTTAAACTGTAAACACTTGTAGAATAAATTATGAATAGAATAAATCATGTAGACTGCTGCAGTTTTGTCTCTAGTTTGAGAGAGACCACTCTTTATGGTTTTATTATGAAAACATGATAGAAGCATATACTGAGAGAGATCAGTGCAGAAAATGTAATGTGGTGAGTATAAATTTGTACATTAAAATTTCTTCCTTGTAACACCAATGTCTGTTTTTTTTCTTTTGTTTTGCACAAAGTAGTGACAGAGTACCTCTGGCCAGCTGCTGGGATCAACTTCACTCCTGAGTCCTCTATTTCCTGGTCCCCAGAATAGTGGATGGGGGCATTAGAGTCAGTTTGTAACAGGTCTTCACAGAATCACAGAATCTCAGGAGTTTGA
>NW_010191923.1:0-2100 GCF_000695765.1 Mesitornis unicolor
GGAGACTGAGAGGAGACCTTATTGCCCTCTATAACTACCTGGAAGGTGGTCTCTTCTTCCATGTAACAGTGCCAGGACAAGATGAAATGGCCTCAAGTTGTGCCAGAGGAGGTTTAGATTGGATATTAGGAGGATTTTCTTTACTGAAAGAGTGGTCAAACACTGGAAAAGGCTGCCCAGGGAGGTGGTAGAGTCACCATCCCTGAAGGTGTTTAAAAGATGAGTAGATGTCTTGCTTAGGAACATAGTCTAATGGTGGACCTAGTAGGTCTGGATCAATGGTTGGACTCGTTCACTTTCCAACTGAAACTATTCTATGTTTCTAGAATTCTATGACAAGGCTGGACAGGACCATGGGGTGTCTCCAATGGTACAAAGGGCAGGGGATGGCTCCGTTACATCCAGCATGTGGGCTTTCCAAGAGGGTGTCTTGAAACACTCTAGTCTTATGCCCCTTTTCCTGCTGGTTCCTCACAGCCTCTCCAGGCATTGCAGAACCCTTGTTAACCCATGGACTCCTCAGGTTCACCTTTCCTCCTGGAGACTCCTCCTTGGATGCTCACTCATTTTGAGGTGCCACTCACTGTCCATCCAGACTCAAATGTTGTCCCTTGAGGTCTGCTGACATCTCCTGGCAGTTCCTCTACAGGATGGTATCTGCCATCAGTCCCACTCCAGGTGGGACAGTGCCAGAAGGTAAGTCAAAGACCAGTTGTCTTTTTGGATGTGTGCAATCAAGAAGGGAACTCTTTGTCCAGCCCATGGTCCCTAATGCATCACCCCAGGACTCAGCTTCTCCCCCTGAATCCATTCAGAACCCAAAACAGCAACAGGCTTTTTCAGGGAGTAGGTCCTTGTCCTTGAGTGTATTTTTGACACAAGCTTTGGAAGAAGAGTCCTGCCTTCTAGCCCTGCTCTGAGGAGACCCTTTGTTTATGTTGGTGCTAGTAGGGAGGCCAGCTCTGACACAGTGGTTCACATTGTCTGATCCTCCCTGCAGCCACAGGGATCTCACTGTAGAGACAACAGGACTGTCACAAGTTTCACAAGACCTTAGGGCTTATTCAAATGCAAGAGGACAATGTGGAAGTGAGAAGAGACCAGAATGGAAAAGAACATGTCCTGATGCTTTCCTTGGCCATGGCTTCAGGGAAGCAGCAGTCTGGACAAGCAGGCAGCAGGGAGGCAGTGTAAGGATTGGTCTGGCTGATAGTTTAAACAGGTTTCAGTAATGTCTAGTGCACCAGGTGACTCATGGGGGGTTGCAAGAGCAACCCAGCCTTGAATTGCCTTGAGACCCTGTCTCTGCAGAGACGACCCATGGGGAGCTGTGCAGATAGTTCAGCCCTGAGTTGTCTGGTAAGCACAAAACTAAACAGAGCAGTGCTGCATCATTCAAAGAACTGAAACCTGAGTTGAGCCTTGAAATCCCCCAACAAATAGTATGTCCTAAGTCCCAATCAAACCACTATTCAATTGCCTAAAAGTAAAACAAAGGTAAGCTGGAGGATTTCTGTCTGGCTCCAAGGGACCATGACAATAAAAAGATATGCAAGAGATAGAGCATACAGAAGGGAACATCACCCATAAATAACTAAAGATAAGGGGAAACACTGCTAAATACAAACACCCCGGGTGGTCTAATCCACTCAGGCACACTGCTGCCTGCGGTCGCGTACATCAGGGAATAAAAACCCTGAGATTCATGCTAGAAATTGGGAGTCCGGCCATGGAGTGATGAGAACCTTCCCCCTTGGTCTGAATGCTGGCCAAGGTAACTTACGTGGGAGCCCTTACCTGGAGGGTCAGGACGACTGGATGAATTGACGAATTCGCTCCCTCTCCATCCTTTATTTACCTCAGCAAATGCTGAGTGATGTATTTCCTCCTCAGGTTCATACTCCCTGAGTGTATTTTACATTTATCCTCAGGTGCATTTCTATGCTCCCCTGAGTGTATTCTTGGTTTTGCTCCACTGTATTTCCGTTCGACGGGCCGGGCTTACAGCAGGCAGGTTGTTGTTGTTGTTGTTGTCATTAGTGTGTGCCTGTCAGTTTTATAGTGAGTTACACAACCTTTACTGTACCTGTAGCTTTTCAA
>NW_010191924.1:0-1494 GCF_000695765.1 Mesitornis unicolor
CCCATGTTAGGTCTCAAACTCTCATTTTATGAGATCAAAACTCTGATTTTAGGAGCCCAAACTCTCATTTTAGGGCACAATCTCTCGTTTTTAGGGCCAAAGCTTCCATTTTAAAACCCAAACTCTCATTTTAGAGCCAAAAACCACATTTTGAGGACACAAACTCCGATTATATGGCCCAACTGCTTATTTTGAGGGCCCAAACTCTCATTTTTATGCTCCAACCTCTCATTTTTAGTCCTCAAGATCCTATTTTGAGGGCCCAAACTGTAAATTTTATGGCCAAAAATACAATTTTAAGGGCCAAGCTGGGCCCAAACTGTAAATTTTTTGGCCAAAAATCGAATTTTGGATTCAAAATATTCTCTAACATACAGAGCTACCCCCCTGTCTCTCTTATCTTTCCTATATAACCTATATAACCTATATTCCTATAATCATATAACCCAAATGCTCATTTTGAGGGCCCAAACTCTCAGTTTTAGGCTCTAAACTCTCATTTTTAGGCCTCAAGATCCCATTTATAGGACCCAAACTCCCATTTTAGGACCCAAACTCTGATCTTTAGGCTCCGACCTCTCATTTTTAGGACCCAAACTCTCATTTTTAGGGCCCAAACGCTCAATTTTAGAACCAAAACTCTCATTTCTAGGGCCCGAACGCTAAATTATATAGTCCAAATTCTGATTTTTAGGGCCCAAACTTCCATTTTAAGACCAACTGCTCATTTTCATGGCCCGAAATCTCATTTTCAGGGCACAAACGCCTATTTTTTGGCTCTGTACTATCATTGTTAGGGCCCAAACTCTCATTTTTATGGCCCAACTGCTAAACATTAAGACTCGAACTCTCATTTTTATAGCCAAAACTCCCATTTTAGGGCCCAAGCTCTCATTTTTAGATTTCAAGATCCCATTTTTAGTCCCAAACTCTCATTTTATGGCCCTAAAGCTCATTTTTAGGACCCAAACTCTCATTTTTAGGGCCAAACTCTGATATTTAGGCTCAAAACTCTCACTTTCAGAGCTACAACTCTCACTTTAAGAGCCCAAACTCTCCCTTTTAGGCCTCATGATCTTAATTTTAGGCCTCACGATGCCATTTTTAGGAGCCAAACTGTGGTTTTTAGGGCCCAAACTGTCATTTCAGGGCCCAAACTCTCATTTTTAGGGCCAAACTCTGATATTTAGGCTCAAAACTCTCACTTTCAGAGCTACAACTCTCACTTTAAGAGCCCAAACTCTCCCTTTTAGGCCTCATGATCTTAATTTTAGGCCTCACGATGCCATTTTTAGGAGCCAAACTGTGGTTTTTAGGGCCCAAACTGTCATTTCAGGGCCCAAACTCTCATTTTATGCTACAAAAGCCCATTTTGAGGGCCCAGACTCATGTTTTATGGCCCAAACTCTAATTTTTTGTGCCAAACTCCTATTTTTCGGGCACAAACTCCCATTGCTGTCCATGTGGACAACGTCCACAGCCTTCCCCTCGTCC
>NW_010191925.1:0-268 GCF_000695765.1 Mesitornis unicolor
CTCCGTTGCGGGGATAATGGTGCTGATACCATAGAGCGGAATGGTAACCAAGCTAAGCAGTTGGGATCCCTGTCCAGGAATGCAGGCATTGACGAGGCTATTGGGGACAGGCAAGAATCTGTCAGCCTCTGGAGATGACTCTTGTCAGCTGTGAAAAGCAGGTATCCCTTAAGGGATGATATTGAATGTCTCCCGACCAGATAGACGAACATAGAAACTGGTATTAAATACCTGAAGGAATTAGCTGTGAAAGAAGTGATCTACAGGA